>NC_088913.1:47113611-47415462 GCF_963576675.1 Euphorbia lathyris
AATTTATTTTTTTACATAGACTTAGACTCGATAGACGACCCCCCCTACACTTAAATCGGATAATGTCCTCATTGAGCGGGGAGAATGGAAAATTTAAACATGCGAAAACGAAAAACTAAAAATAGAAATCTTAAAAGAAAATAAAATAAAAATAAAATTTGGAAAGATAATACATATTCTGCACTGGGTGGAGATGGTGTGAATTCAACATTGTTGCGTCTGAAGAATGATAATAGTTTCCGACGTATCTTGGTCGATTTTGTCGACCTTAGTCAGCAAATGTGCATTATCCGCATCAACACGGTCCAACCGTGTCAAAACCTGTTGCCATCCTGAAACATCAGAAACATGGACAGTTTCCTCCTCATATGCAACAACTTCTTCTTCTTCCTCCTCTTCTTCAATTTCATCCTCTTCCTCATCATGTTCCTCAACAATATTTTTGCCCTTGCCCGAACTACTTCCTTCATCAGTGTAATTAACCAATGCCTTGGCAGCCCTATCCTTGTAGGAAATAAACAATCTAGGGTCTTTGGCTAACCTAGCTTTCTTTAAAAAGGCAAGATCAAGAAATGGAAGATGAGCATTCTATGGAATAGGAACCGGAAAATCCCCCCTAGCATGTAAGACAATAGCAGTGATCATGTTCCCCATCCCAACTTTCTTAGTACGGGAACATGATGCCTTAAAGAGTGCATAAAACAGAATATCAGTGGAATCCACGTATTTCTTCCTCATAACACAGTCGAGCACAAACAAATCCTTAGCCTGAACCTTGGAACCCTCAACCCGTCCAAAAAGTGAGTAAGTGAGATACTTGTGTAGAAATAAAATGCCTTGATCCTTAATCAACTTGTTCGGAGAGTTTTTAGGCTTAAAACTATTCAAGCCAGACAATGTTTTCTAAACTGGATTAGCATTAAAATCAGCAAGCTTCTCAACAAAACCTCACTTAGGAAAACCAAACCAAGCATTCATCTCATTATACCCAACTCTATTTGCATTCCCTCGATTCCTAAACAAAAGATGACGCTTCTTCTCATCCTCATATTGGGAGCGTAGAAAAGAACTCGACAGCAACATCATCAATCTAAGGGAAACGAAGTTTGGCAAACTTCTCCCACTTTAGGGTTTTAAGAAACCCATATACTTGTTCCTTTATACCCAACAAATCCAACAACCCATCATCAAGAAAATACATACTTTCAATTTCGACACCCTTAAAGTGAAGAAATCGTTTACCTTCATCAACAGAGTAGATAGGAAACGAAGCACCGTACCTCTCGATTGTGTTCGTATTGGAAGTATCTCCATGTCTTCTATCCGCAGCTTTCTTTGCCCTTGACATTATTGCTTGAATAGGGTAATGAAGTTGGAAAGAAAACTTGGAGAAGATGACAATGGAGTTTTGAAAGACTTATGGGTATAATGTTATTATGTGGTGTAGGAAAATAAAGAGGAGATATGATCCTTTATATAGAAAGGTTTGGGGTGGTCAGGTGTAGGTAAAGGTGTAATGAATGGTTGTAATGGTTGAGTGTTTGATTGGTGAAAGTGAAAGGTTGTGTTAATTGGGAAGAGTAAAAGGTGTTTGGGGAAGATAAAAGGGTTATATAGGGAATAGTTTTGATAGATGGAAGTTGACTAGGAATAGGAAAGGTTGAATCATAATCAATCTTGAGATTTTAGGGTCATGGCTGTCACGTTCATGATGGCTACAGCTCGTAAATGCGATCTCTTCGAAATCCCTCTGTCACGATCGCGACATGGGTCACGATCGCGAGAGGGATTATCCATGCGGTCCTTACCTTGTGTAATTTATTAATCCTTCAAAATGTTGCTCCTCTTAGCTGTCACGAACGTGACACTAGGGTCACGAACGAGACACCTCAAAACTTGATTTTTCATTTTGTATGTCTGTTCAATCAATATTTGTTTGCTTTGTAAACTTAATATCCATATGCAACCTGTATTTATCTGAAAAAACTCAAAATGCAAAATGTTAAATAACAAAAAAGGGTTCGTCCTAATGACTGCCCTTACTAATAAGAATAAATACACTATGGAAATATATATAGAAAAAGATTGTGTCAAGGTTTAGACAGATACTCAACAGTACTGTCATTTTGTTGTTTGTTGGTCTCAAAATAAACCTTACAGCGGTGTCCATTCACTTTAAACAATTCTCCCTTAAGATTTTTGAGTTCTAATGCTCTAGGGATTATCCCTGCGATCCTTGCCTTGTGTAATTTATTAATCCTTCAAACTGTTGATCCTCTTGGCTATCACGAACGTGACACTAGGGTCACGAACGAGACACCTCAAAACTTGATTTTTCAATTTCTATGTCTGTTTAATCAACATTTGTTTGCTCTGTAAACTTAATATCCATATGCAACCTGTATTTATCTAAAAAAACTCAAAATGCAAAATGTTAAATAACAAAAAAGGGCTCGTCCTATTGACTGCCCTTACTAATAAGAATAAATATACTGTGGAAATATATATAGAAAAAAATTGTGTCAAGGTTTAGATAGATACTAAACAATACTATCATTTTGTTGTTTGTTGGTCTCAAAATAGACCTTACAGCGGTGTCCATTCACTTTAAACAATTCTCCCTTAAGATTTTTGAGTTCTAATGCGCCATTGCTGAAGACATTACTTACCTCATAAGGTCATGTCCATCTGGATTTTAATTTTCCAGGGACCAGTCTGAGGCGAGAATTAAATAGTAAAACTTTATCACCTATATTAAATATTTTTGTTTCTAAACGGGAATCATGCCATCCCTTAATTCGCTCGTATATAACTTAGCGTTTTCATATGACTTGATTCGCAATTCATCTAATTCATTTAATTGCAGAAATCTTTTCTTTCCTGCACTTTATAGATCATAATTTAAAGCTTTGATTGCCCAATAAGCTTTATGTTCTAACTCAACAGGTAAATGACATGCCTTACCATAAACCAACCGATAAGGCGTCATTCCTATTGGAGTTTTGAATGCAGTGCGGTATGCCCATAATGCATCATCAAGCTTAATTGACCAATCTTTCCTAGAGGATGAAATTGTTTTCTCCAGAATCCATTTTATCTCTCTATTAGAAATCTCAACTTGTCCACTTGTTTGCGGATGATAAGGGGTAGAGACACGATGTGTACCCCATATTTTCTCATTAGAGATGCAAATGAATGGTTTATAAAATGTGTTCCTCAATCACTTATTATAACTCTTGGTACTCCAAACCTGCTGAAAAGCTTTTTCAAAAATTTAACTACGACCTTTGCATCGTTAGTGGGAGTAGCTATAGCTTCAACCCATTTAGACACATAGTCTATTGCAACTAATATATAATTATTGCCAAATGATGTGGGAAATGGACCCATGAAGTCTACACCCCAAACATCAAAAAGTTATACCACTAAGATAGATCTTAATGGCATTTCATCACGTTTTCCTAAATTTTCGGTTCTTTGGCATTTATCACAATGAGTGACATAAGCACGAACGTCTCTAAATAACGTTGGCCAAAAGAAACCGCAATCTAATATCTTGGCTGCTATTTTAGTAGCCCCATGATGTCCTCCATATGGGCTATTATGACAATCATGAATTACAGAATTAATTTCATGGTCATTCACGCATTTTCGTATTATTCCATCTCCACATACCTTAAATAAATATGGATCATCCCATGGATATTTCTTAACATCCGAGAAAAAAAATCTTTTGATGATATGTTTGGTCAGAAGGAATAATATTTGCTGCATGATAATTTGCAAAATCAGCATACCATGGTACTATATAACAATCAACTTTCATAAGATTTTCATCATCAAAATTATCATTTATCCTAGAAGATTCTCCTAATGGTCCATACTCATCCTCTAACATGGATAGATGGTCCGCTACAACATTTTCAACCCCCTTTTTTATCTCTTATCTCGATGTCAAACTCTTGTAATAAGAGAACCCATCGAATGAGATGAGGTTTCGCATGCTTCTTTGAGAATAAATATCTCAAAGCAGCATGATTAGTGTAAATAATAACTTTTGAACCTAACAGATATGACCTGAACTTATCACATGCAAATACTACTGCTAACATCTCCTTCTCAGTTGTCGTATAATTTAATTGTGCTCTTGATAGTGTATGACTCGTATAAAAAATTACATGCAATTTCTTATCTTTTCTCTGAACTAGTACACACCCTACGCCGTCTCGTAGTCCATTGAGTCCTGGTGTGGCATAGTCCATTAATCTTTGTGGTACTGCCATCTTTGCTTTGTTTTTGTTCTTATTTTTCCTTTCTCTTTTCTTTTTCTTTAAATTCTTTTCAATCTCAGGTTGATAAGGTTCTGGTGTCTGCTTTTTACTTCGTGTCTGGCCCATAGACCTTTAAATTTTCGTACCTATTAATCAGAAAGAATTTCATATAAGTCTATAAACCAAAATTCAGAATAAATAAATAAATTCATATAGGTTAATTCCTTTGGCGTTCCCCGGCAACGGCGCCAAAAACTTGTTAGGCGAATTCCACAAGTGCACGGTTCCGCTTGTAGTAATAAAAAAGATATCGTTCCCACAGAGAACGCTGATTAACTACTATAACGGGTTTATTTTATAAATTCATTTTCTCTTGGTTATAGAGAAATAAATAGTTTGATTTAAAAATAGTTTTGTTTAGAAAAAATAAAGGTAATACTAAAATTATATTTCTTAAGTTTCTATTCCATGCATAGCCCGAGATACATACAGATTTTAATAAGTTTAAACTCAAAAACACTTTTCAAACTTACTGCAGTTGTATCAGATAGAAATATTTAATCCAATCTCTCGATCCAGGATTAAATAACTTGGATGCTTTTAGATAACTCAAATTCCTTGACCTATCATAGTGAATTGGAATTAAGAATTAAAAACGAAACAAGTAGATCATCTGATACAATTATCCTTTTATGAACTGAATCTCTTCTAGCTTCATAAAATGATAGCTCTTCCTATGTCTTGCTTAAATGGATTTCCCTAGAATATTCATAAAAGCAGTAATAGAATCAGATGATGAACATAGAATAATTTGCTTTGAATTGAATTATAATTTTGATAAATAAATGTTTGGCAGAGTTGATGATTTGTCAAAAGTAAAGAATACATAGAATAAAGACTGTAACATATGAGAGTATAGGGGTTTGAATCCTTTTACTGTCTCTGTAAGGTTTGTCAGGCCTCAGGGCGTCTTCTTCTCTATATCTTGTGTCTTATATCTCGAGGAAGTGTATCTCTCGATCTTGCTTCTTTCAATGTTGGAAGTAGAAGCTTAGAAATTGTAGAATCTTCCTGCTATAGTATACTTTTGTAACTATATCTATCTTATCCTTCTTTCTTTTTCTCTCTATATATTGTTGTGTGGTGTATATGACATGAGTATCCTTTTATAGTGGATGAAGAATCATGTCTCTTCAAGATGATAACTTTTCAAGTGTTGTCATGGAGAGTCACAACCTTTGGTGAAGAAGGATGATGATTCAAGATGAAAGAGATGTAATTAAACTGAAGAATCATGTCTTTTTGTAGTGAAGATGCCGGTCACGAACGAGACACGGGTGTCACATTCGTGACTTTGCTTTGCCATGCAAAGTTGACGAAACTGTCTATCACGATCGCGATAGATGGCTTTCTGTTCTTTGTTGAAATTCTGGCATAGTCACGAATGGGACTGGCTGGTCACGATCAGGACAGATGCTTTTGCCCTAATTCAGCAATTTTCTTCTGTTTTTGATCTGTTCCTTGCTGATATTCCTTCGTATTAAGCTTTTTAAGGGTTTCAAACCTATCTCTGGAGAAATCATGAACAAACAAGTGAAATCTTTCCAAAACCTAACCTAACCTAAGCTAAATGCATTAATATAAATATGAATATGCATGCAAAAATATGTAAATAGTGGACTTATCATTGGGCTTGGGAATGAGTTCTTTTAGCTTGGCCCAGCCTAGCCCGAGCCCGAAGTAAATATAGTGCGGGCTGAGTTGGGCTAAGACAAAGTAATTATGTGACAAGCATGCTTAGGCCCGGTCCAAGCCAGCCCATGAACATGTCTAACCCCAACATATGTTTGTGATTTGTTACTGATAAAATGACGCACATTTGAGGTGTAGATGACAATATTCATGACCGAGAGAGACATGTTGATGAATTATTTCTCAAATTAACCCAATTTATCAATGTTAGGGGGTAAAATTGCTCTTGGCTACCAATATTAGGGGTAAAACTATACAATTTTAGACGTTGAGGTAAAATTACTCCTGACCCAAAACGTTAGAGATATTTTTGGATCTTAACCCGAGTTAGTATTATGATTTTTGTATTTAGTTGTTACAGAATAAGTAAGTTTAGGGAGATGGTGAGACACTTTCAAAGTTCAAGAAGCTATTCAATTTTTATGGACAAGTTTAAGGAGCTGGTGATACGAAATAAACAAATTTAGGGAGCTGATGGACAAGTTCGGGGAACTGGTGATGTAGTAGGCCTTTTATTTTTAGAATGTTTTTATTTATTTTAACTTTATTTTTCAATAATTATAAAAATGTGTTACTTCTGACAATTTGGAGGCTATCAACAGGATTTCGAATAGACAGGTTGTTTGTCTTAAGAGTCAGAATCTCATTAAAGCCATCTTGAGGCTTCGTCCTGCCTTCGATTCTCTTACCTTCTCCCATATTTATAGGGAGCAAAACCGCGTGGCGGATCACTTGGCAGCTGCTGGGCATGGGGGGATGTTAGATGTTTCTACCCTTTCCGTTCCTCCTTCTTTTCTTTTACCTTCTCTTCTTGAGGATAGGATTGGGGTCAGTCTTCCTAGACTGATCCCGGGTTAGGTTTTTGTTTGTTTGTTTTTTTTTCTTCCCTTCTTACCAAAAAAAAAAAAAAAATAAAAATGTGTTACTATTATTAATTAATTTAAATGAACTTTTTTATTTTTATAACACTTTTAAACTTAATTTTATTATGTCTTTTCTATTAAAAAAATATTTTTTTTATTTTTAAGATTCATATAACTTAATTTCTAAATTAAATTTTAATTTATAAAAAATTTAAAACTAAAAATAAAAAATATAAAAATGTTATAATTTTTTAAAAACTAAAATTCAACTAATTAAAATTTAAATGTTTACTTTTGTCAAATTGAACACTTTTACTGTTTTACTAAAACAACTATTTTAACGTGTTCGAGGTTTGAAAATTTACCCTCAATCACGCGGAGCCCCCAAAACAAAACCCCTTTGAAAATAAATACTATACGCTAAAAAAAACGAGTCTTCCAAGTACACAGACCCACAGCAGTCTAGGTTGTGCTCTTTTTTTTTTTTAATAATCAGTCTATGTTATGCTAATTGCATTTACAAACAGAAATGGCTTCTTTTGGGTTTCTGAAATCCGCTATCTACGATAGAGAAGAAAGAAAGCAGTAATTTCTCTACATTAATTAGCATTTCTTCCCCGTATTCCACCTCTTTCATGAATTTCGTTGCTAAAATCTTGTGGTTTCAGGCAATACCAAGCTCACATTCGAGGCCTCAACGCCTATGATCGGCATCAGAGATTCGTGAACGATTATGGTACGTTTGCCTGATTGATGGTTTATCTTTAAGAAAAACAAACTCGGACATAAAGTGAGTTGTGCAAATAGGGAGCTTTGTATTTGTAAAATTCTTTGTCCTACAGCAATTGGATGATGAACAATCTCTTCTACTGAGAATGGAAGTAGGCTACAGTCGTCCCTATATCTCATTTTGGCATCGCTTGAACATTTCTTTTGGCGGTTTTTATTTGTTTTTTGTTGTTGTGAAAAGATGACTAGGCCAGATTATTGTATGCACATAAAAGATTCATCTTTATTTTGTTGTTTTATGGTAGTGTTATTAGAATCTTACCATCATACGATTCGATTCGATTCAGCTCTATTCCGAGCAGGATGTATAGGACGAATCTAATTATAACATAATAGCGATTAGAATCATACTATTAGATTCAGCTCAATTTCTAGCAGGATTTTCATCACCTTTCATGAAAACTTGAAAAACACTAACTACTAAACTCACTCTTCTCTAGTCCGATTGTTATTTATGTTACATTACATCGTTATCAAGTTGACAACAAGACAAAAAAAAAAAAAACTGTGAGAAACTCAAACTCTCAATCTCCACTACATTTTTAAACAGAGTCGAATTTGTGAATTAGTTTTATGAGGATTGCATTTGTATTAGATTTGAATTATAAGTACTTAGTTGATATGATTTCTTTTTTGACATTAAAATTGCATTTCTAGACTAATATTTGAATTGAGGAAAATATGGTAGTGGATAGGACGGAGTGGAGGGAGCGAATTTGTGTCGCTGACACGACTTGATTTCACGGTTTTATATGATGGTTCATGTTAGCCGACCCCGAATCATTTTGGGACTAAGGCTTTGTTGTTGTTGTTGTTTGTTGTTCTAGACTAATATTTGATGATATTTTGAGTTCAAGATGGTAAATATTTTATGTTCTGTAATATTATGAATTTGAACAGAATCTTACAATTTGATTCACGAGTCACGGTTCACGAAATGAGGATTTTGATTCACGAGTGGAATCTCGATTTGACGGAATTCCATTTTGATTTCTTTTTCGTTCTTGGTCGGGTATATTTTGCTGCAGTTACCTTCTATGGGAAGGGAAATTCTACAAATGTGAAGTTGCCAGTAAAAACGGATACGGACACCCTAAGAGAAGGGTACAGGTTAGTTGATCTTGTTGCGAAATTCTTAAAGAAGGTTTGTGCATCTTTTATGGTCAGTTGGCTATTAGTTACTTTGTTCGAAGTTGAGTTCTGTCGATTTTATGTTAGAGTGAGAAAAGCACTTCATAGTTTGAGAGATTGAACCTGGAATTGGTGATATTTGTAGTTTGTATTTGTACCAAATACATACTTTGTTTTCTGTTTTCTCCTCTATGCTGTTGCAAAAGTTTGGTTATAGTTTTATTGATCTTTTTGTTGCTTAAGGTTCATACGTTCTGAGGAAGATGATATGGACACATCATGGGAGCAAAGGCTAGTGAAGCGTTACTATGATAAGCTATTTAAAGAGTATCCTTGTCAGAAGATCTTATTTCAATTTCTTCGAGCTTTACTTTTCTAGCTTTAACTCATAGTTTGTTGCTATTACATTATAATTGGATATATCTCAGAAAAGAAACTTGCCATTTCCATTACTCTTTAAAGATACTGCATAGCTGATATGTCACATTACAAGATTGGCAAGGTATGTAGTCATATCCAAGTTGTTTCCAATGATTCTTTTGAGCCAGTTATTCTTATAGCCTTGGGTTGCTAAAACCATAGTTGTGAAAGGCGCAAGGGGGTCCTGGAGCCTAGGCACAAGGCTCAGGCATGCACCCGAGCGACACAAGGCGCACCAAAATAATCCAACATATAAAATTATAAATAACAACACTTAACATTTCTAAAATGACAGAAATAGTCAGATAACAACACTTAGCATTGCAGTTTTCTTTAATGTTGAACTTGTTACTGATATTCTTCTTCTTAGTGTTTGTCTAGCTCTTCCTTTGGTCTGCTATTTGATGCTTATATGTTTCTCCTATGTGGTTTACTTGTAGAATTTATAGCATTTCTGATTGGAAATAAAAAGACAATAGATAGCAGGAAGTTAAAGAACAATAACTAGAGGAAGAATATACTGCTATATTACAATTTACTACTGAAACAGTAAACAGCGCTCTCCTTCAACAAGAAGTTACTAAGCTACCCATACAACCAATAATGGCCACCCAGGGACTGAGCCCCACTCCTTCCTGTCAAACCAGGAGGATTCCCCAAAATAAGAAAACACTCACCAACTCTCCATTATGCTATCCTCCTTATTTAACTAACACCATACTACTAACGAACAAAAGATTCATGCTCCTCTACTCCCCATCACAGTGCCCTGCCCTGTCCTTCTCTTGTTATACACCCTTAAAACTTTTGCCCCCTCATTATGTTAGTTAACATTGCCGACAGCTGCAGGAACAGTCTTCTCCTCCTGACTGAAAGGGGAAATTGGGAGTGGAAAGTGATTTCATCTTCCCACGTTGCTTCGTCGATGCTCTTGCGCTGCCAACAAATGAGCCATTGTTTCATCTGTTCCCCTCGTTTGGTTGTTGTTCTAGTGGCTAAGACGTGATCTGGTTTAGTAACCTCGTTGATTGCTAAGTCAAACCCTTTCAGCAAGGTTGGTTCAAGCGATATTGGTTTGTCCGCTTTCTGAAGCATGGAAACATGAAAAACGAGATGAATTCTGGATTGTTGGGGCAGCTTTAACTCGTAAGCTACTTCTCCTATACGCTGGAGTACTTGGAAAGGCCCATAGAAGCGAACTGCTAATTTTTGGTTAATTCGCGTTGCCACGGATTGCTGCCGATGGGGGCGTAGTTTCAAGTAGGCCTAGTCTCCCTTCTCAGATAACCTCCCTCCTAGCCTGGTCCGCCCTCGCCTTCATTTGCCAAATTGAATTTCAACTGTCAGCTTTATAGCCACCAATTCTACCTTAATTTCTCCCGGAACGAATTGAATTGGGGTTGGTGGTTTCCTCCCATAGAAGACTTCAAAAGGAGTCATGCCCGAGGACACCTGATAGGTAGTGTTGAACCAAAAATTAGCAGTTCGCTTCTATGTGCCTTTCCAAGTACTCCTGGAATGAATTGAATTTCAACTGTCAGCTTTATAGCCACCAATTCTACCTTAATTTCTCCCGGAATGAATTGAATTGGGGTTGGTGGTTTCCTCCATAGAAGACTTCAAAAGGAGTCATGCCCGAGGACACTCGATAGGTAGTGTTGAACCAATATTCAGCCCATGGTGGGCAAATCACCCAAGTCTGCGGCTGCTTTATTGAAAAACATTGCAAATACGCTTCCATTAACTCTATTGGTCACTTTTGTCTGTTCGTCTATTTCTGGGTGGTATGCGGAAGAGAACTGGAGCTTTGTTCCCGGTAATTTAAACAGCTCGAACCAAAAGGTACTCATGAATATGGGGTCTCGATCACTCACAATGGCTTGAGGAATTTCACGAAGGCAGATAATTTCCTTTGTGAAAATTTCTGCCACTCGGGCTGGGTAAGGATATTTCAAATCGACCACCACTAATATATCATCGAACCCCTTAGATTAGGAAGCCCAGTGATAAAGTCCATGTATAACTCTGCCCATACTACTTCTGGAATTGCTAGAGATTGTAACAGCCCAGCTGAGGTTAGAGTAGATGCTTTAAATCTCTGGCAAATATCACATTTTTTTACAAACTCTTGAACCACTTTACTCCTTCCCACTCAATAGAAATTAGCCGCCAAACGTCTTTAGGTGCGATAGAAACGAGAATGCCCACCGGTGGGAGAAGAATGGAATTCTTGTAATAAGGCTGGAATTAAAGATGATGTAGTTGATATCACTAACCTATTCCGGTAGAGCAGAATTCCATTTTTGCGTTGGAACCCAGGTTTGGATTGAGGATTTGTTTCCAATTCAGCCCTAATCTTCATCAAGTGGGATCATTTTCGGCTTCTTTAATGAGCTGTGCTCCATCCTCCCAACTAGGATACAAACTGATCCTTTTTAGCTTGCCCTCTTCCTCGCTCGTGAGCCAACCTCTTGGGTCTACTTCGTCAAACATTGGAAGGTTAACACGCCTTCCGGCCATGGTAGTTTCCGAGTTGTTGTTACTGTTTGGTGTACCCACTCCCATCTCGAGGTGTCACCTTGTTCCTGGAGTAATGACGTTACCGGTAACGAAGGCTTCGCCGGTGCTATCGCCTGGTCGCTCGGCATGAGTACTCCGGGCTCGTGAGACAGAGTCATCTTCGCCTTCAGCCTATTTCTCAAGCTTTTTCAGGATGGTGTTGAGCTGCTTGCGTGTTTCCTCTGCTGAGATCTGTAAAGAGGAGACATTCTGAGATAGTAAAGTGGCTTGCTTTCCCATGGCTGTAAGTTTTTCTCTACCCCAACAAGTTTAGCATCTGTAGCGTCGAACTTGGTTTGAATCCGTAGATCCATTTGGTCACTGAACTTAGACATCTGGCAGGTCCGACCAAAATGATAGGAAATAACAAGACAATAGATAGCAGGAAGGCTAAAGAACAATAACCAGAGGGCTCTCCTTCAACAAAAAGTTACTAACTACCCATACAACCAATAATGGCCACCCAAGGACTGAGCCCCACTCCTTCGTGTTAAACCTGGAGGATTCCCCAAAATAGGAAAACACTCACCGACTCTCCATTCTGCTGCCCCCCTTATTTAACTAACAGCATACTACCAACGGACAAAAGACTCATGCTCCTCTACTCCCCATCATGTGCCTGCCCTGTCCTGTCCTTTTCCTGGTATATACCCTTAATACTTTTGGCCCATCCTTGTTAAGTTTGTTAACAATTTCCTGCAAACCACCAAACAATGGCTTGGTGGTACCACACTCCAAAAATAAGTGTGGGGTTCCGGTAATGGTATTTTGTTCCGACCTGGCCAATCATTTCCTGTATCAATAGCATTCCATTTTCTTTTCTGGTTGTGTTCTCTTTCCATGTTATTGACCTGCTTTGTGGTTGAACAAAATTTTCTGTTTCAGCACACTTTTTTTCCTTGCACAAATCTTGTGTAGAACTGCTATAGTGGGAAATACACATGACTGGTTGTGCAGTAACTTTAGTATCAAGTTCCATTACCTGTGCAATAACTTCTCTTTTTTTTGAAGTTTTCTTTTAGATTGGTTTGAGATGGAGAACAGAGAAGGAAGTCATGTCTGGGAAAGGTGATACAATTCTCTTCATTAGTTATGGTAGTTGAATCTGTTATCTTCCTTAATGATTTTCTCTAGGAGGTTGTATTATTTAGGGAACAATGAGAGGCACCTGTATATTTTTTGGTTTATAGTGCCATATGTTTTTGATAATGCACAGTAGACAAACGCCACAAACCATTTATGACGATGTATTATTTTCTTTGGATAGCAAGAAGAAATTTGTTGCTGTTTAGACACAGTTGTTTCAAAATGTTGTTTCTACAGTTATGGTATTCATATATTGTATGTCCCGAGGTACATTACATGATGCCATTCAAAAATTAACTAATAATTATCTTCTCCTCAGTTGCTAAATAATTGTACATTTTGTTCACTGAAAATAATAAATTGGAGCAGAAGACTTTCGAGTGTAGACTTCTGTTTTTTTTTTCTTCTCATCTATTTTGAGTGCTGCTGAATTTCTGTTTTGTGCATCATCTGTGTTTTTGAAATTGGAAGTTGATTTGTGATCTCTTTTTTCTGTCAGGGCAGTTCATATGTGGTAACAAACATTGTGATGAAAAAGATCAATTGGCAAGCTACGAGGTAAGATCTGTGTTTTTGCATAAGTAGCTCAGTTGGATTGAAAGAAAAAATCTTGTCACTTGGGCTGCTTAGCTTGTCGATTTTATCCTATCAAGTATGCAATCTCTATATGTAAATTGTATTTTAATTGAGGGTTAATTTTATTTTTCTTTACTTTGATGACTTTCAGCCCTCAATTAGTAAAATTGGGTTCCTAGTTGTTGAGAAAAAACAATAAAACAAGGGCTCAATAAATAAACTCAAGAAGTTGAGGGGTCAGATATTGTAATTTCACAGTCAATGGTCTTTAAATCATATGAGCTTTATTCCTGGATATCTCTCTCATTTTTTTATTACTTGGCTTTCAACCTGGAGTTTGCAGTTAAGGCCTTGTGATTATTTTTCCACATAGTTTAAGATCAATGAATATCATTAGCTTGTTCATGGTGGGTAACTCCCTTGTCGATTTACTCTATGGCTTTGGAGTGTGCAGTAGCTCACGTTTTTCTGCTAATTTATTGCAGGTAAACTTTTCTTATTCTGAAGCTGGTGAAAACAAGCAAGCCCTAGTGAAGTTGGTAGCTTGTGAAAGGTCGGTATAGATGAATGCTGTTAGGCACCTTTAGCATTTGCATTTGTAAATGATGCGTCTTTCTACCTTTTGTTTTGATTGCATTGCTTAACTTTACCTTTAAGAAAAGGCTGCAAAAATTACATGAAATTCTCCGACACTTAATGGTCATGTCAACTATGGTAAGGATGCTTTTGCTACTCATCACCAAGCCTTCATTCTTAATTAGAGAAGATTGTTTGCTGGTAAACATGATTATTAAACAATTGTCAAAGACTATTTTGTTGAGTATAGTAGTGCACACAATAAATTCTTTTTCTATATTATTTCTGAATTGCTTTCTGTGCACTCAGGAATAATCCTGTTTTGGACATTTTTGTTATGTTGGGATTTTTTATTTATTTATAGTGTGACCAAGAGTTATCTCATTATGTCATCCATCTATCAGTTTTTGTCTGCTTGAAAAGCTCTTTAATGCTTTATAAAATCTGATAGTTAGATCATAGCTAACATATCAGAATACCACGGCGATATTGTGTGGTTTACATGGTAAACAGTATGAAAGAGGATTGCAGGAATTTTGTAATTTAGAATTTTCTGTTGAGTTGCAGTATTTTCATTTCCGTTTCTTTGGAATTAAATGTTGTTACTTTTAGGCGCCTTCTTAGTGATTTACTTATGCGAAGTGACTGACTAGATGTGCAGAGAAGCTCAACTACAAAAAGAGGAAAGACAAGGAACGGTTAGAAAAACTGGAGAAAGAAGAATATAAAAGAAAAAGGTAAGTGCCATTTTAGGTTCTATTTTTTCTTGGCTGCATATATTCTAATGGTTGATATGCTGGCTGACAATATACTTTCAGGGAACCAACAAAAGTCAATGATGACCGTGATTACGAAAGAAGCAAAGCGAAAAGGAAAAAAGGTTTTGTAGAACACACTACTATTTTACTTTGTGTTTGGCTGTTTGATGGCAGTAGAATAGAAAGAACGGCAATAATCTTTGCCTTAACTTGATAATTCAAAGTATGCTTGAACTACAACAACAACAAAGCCTTAGTCCCGAAATAATTCGGGGTCGGCTAACATGAACCCTCATACGAAACCGTGAAATCAAGTCGTGTTAGCGACATAAATTCTCTCACTCCACTCCGTCCTATCCACTGCCATATTTTCCTCAATCCCCAATAAATTCACATCACTCTCAATCACCCTCTTCCAAATTTGCTTAGGCCTTCCCTTACCCCTCACCATTGCATCCCTTTGCTACTCTTCAATCCTTCTAATCGGTGCATCAAGCGCTTTTCTTCTTACATGACCAAACTGATTTTCCCTCATTTTATTCTCAATAGATGTAACTCCTACTTTCGTCCTAGTTATTTCATTCCTCACTTGATCCTTTCTCGTATCACCACACATCCTTTGCAACATACACATCTTCGCCACTGACATCTTATGAATGTGACAGTGTTTCACTGTCCAACATTCCGTACCATATAACAATGCAGGTCTAATTGTCGTGCGGTAGAATTTTCCCTTCAATCTATTAGGCATACCGGGGTCACAAAGGAAACCCGTAGCGCTCTTCCACTTCGACAAACCAGATTTAATCCTATGAGCAACATCTCCATACGTTTGAATAATAGATCCTAAACAACGGAAGCAATCCGAGCCTTGGACAACCCTCCCATCCAGGGTGATTGTCCCTGCCTCCCTACTTATGTCGCCGCTAAACTTACACTCCACATATTCTGTCTTACTCGCCGCTCAACTTAAAGTCTCTAGATTCCGAAGTTTGTCTCCATAATTCCAACTTACTCTCCACGTCTTTTTTCGTCTCATCAACCAACACAATATCATCTGCAAATAACATGCACCGTGGTATACCGTCTTGAAGTGAACTCGTTAATTCATCAATGGCGACGACAAAAAGAAATAGGCTAAGTGCGAAACTTCGATGCACTCCAATCATAATAGGGAACTCTTCAGTCTTCTCAACACTGGTACGTACACTCGTGCACGCTCCCTTATACATGTCCTTTATGATGTCAATATATTTCTGCGAAATGCCTTTCCTTATTAAGGCCCACCAAAGTACTCACCGTATCATATGCCTTCTCCAAGTCAATGAAAACCATATGCAAATCTTTCTTCTTATTCTGACAGTGCTCCATTAATTGTCTCAGTAGATGAATGACCTCCATAGTTGATCTTCCCGGCATAAAGCCAAATTGGTTTTCCGAGATCTTCACCCTCCTCCTTAGCCTTTGTCCGATCACCCGCTCCCAAAATTTCATAGTGTGACTCGTTAGTTTGATTCCTCGATAGTTGGCACAAACTTGGATATCGCCTTTGTTCTTATACAAAGGGATTAATTAGGGTACTTTTCCTCTATTTCGATGGCATCTTATTGCTTCTCTAAATTTTGTTGAAGAAAGTCATCAACCATTCTAGAGGGCGAGCCTTGGCGCAACGGTAAAACGTTGTTGTCGTGTGACCAAGAAGTCACGGGTTCGAGTCTTAGGAGCGGCCTCTTGCCAAATAAATTGGCAGGGGAAGGCTTGCCCCAGTACACCCTTGTGGTGGGACCCCTCCCCGGACCCTCGCTCAGCGGGGACGCATAGTGCGACCGGGTCACCCTTTTTTTTAAAGTCATCAACCATTCGATTCCTCTCTCTCCCCCAAACATCTCCAAATCTCAATAGTGATGCCATCAAGTCCTCTTGCTTTCTTCAATCTCATCTTTTTTTAATGCCATTTTGAATTCTCCGCATGCAGTCACGATTTACCATATCGGGAGGGATACTTATATCTCCAACATCTTATCCCAATCTCCATTAAATAAGTTATCAAAATAGGACCTCCATCGTTCCTTGATATCCATATCTCCAACCAGGACTCTTTGGTCCACATCCTTCACACATTTAACTTTTCTGACATATCGCTTCTTCCTATCTCTCATGTGGGCACTTCTATATATGTCTCTTTTCCCTTCCTTCGTATCCAATCTTGCATATAGATCCCGATTTACCTTTGCTCTGGCATCTCGTATGACCTTCTTTGCTTCCCTTTTAGCATCTTTATACTTTTCGTAGTTCTCATCACTCCTACATTTCTCCAATATTTTATAGTATTCTCGCTTGCTCTTTATTTCTTGTCGCACTTCTTCGGTCCACCAAGATGTGTCCTTACCTGGTGGCATGCTACCTTTAGATTCCTGTAGAACTTCCTTCGCTACTTCCTTCATACTATGCTCTATCACACTGAATCTATATCTAAATCCATGTTACAAGACCAAATATCTTTTGTGGGCATCTTATCCTCAAATTTTTGTTGGTTCTCCCATTGCAATTTCCACCACTTAATCTTAGTCTCCACTTGTGGTATTCGTTTTCTTATACATCTCCTACTTTGAAAATCAAGCACCACTACTTTATGTTGAGTTGTCGCACTCTCACCAGGATCACCTTACAATCAATATAACTCTTTCTGCAAACACTTCTTACTAAGAAGAAATCAATTTGGCTCGCATTACCCCCACTCTGATAAGTCACTAAGTGGGAGGTTCTTTTCATAAACCAAGTGTTCATGATACTCAAGTCATAGGCTAATGCGAATTCCAGAGTATCATTTCCTACTTCAATCTTATCTCCAAAACCAAAACCTCCATAGACACTCTCCAATCATCTCGCCTAGAACCCACATGACCATTGACGTCACCACCCAATACTATTTGTGGCATAGTTATTAGGGATAAGTACAAAAAAAAATGCCTGTGGTATACCGGATTTGCGAACTCGGCCCTGTGGTATTTTTTTTTTGCAAACAGAGGTCTGTGTTACAAACCGTTAGCAAACAGAGGCTAAATTGACTAACGGTGTTAAAATTCAAAGAGAAAAGAGTTAATTTGGTTCTTATATTTATTTATTTTATAAATTAACCCCCCTAATTATCTAATTATCACAAATAAACCCCAAAATCAAAAATAAAAATCAAAAATACCTTCTTCTTCTACTTCTTCTTCTTCTTCTTCTTCTTCTTCCATTAATTTCTTCTTCTTCTTCTTCTTCTTCTTTTTCTTCTTCTTCCTCTCTCTCTTCTCTTCTTCTATTTTTTCTTTTTTTCTTCGATTCCAGATTTCCGAAATCGGAAATCTGAAAATTCTAGATTTCCAAAATCGAAAATCTGGAAATTTCCAGGAATCTGGAATTTCCAGATTTCTGGAAATTTCCAGAAATCTGGAATTTCCAAATTTTGGAACTTAAAAAAATAGAAGAGAGGAAGGAGAAGAGAAGAAGGAGAAGAAGAAGAAGAAGAAGAAGAAGAAATTAATGGAAGAAGAAGAAGAAGGTTATTTTGATTTTTATTTTTGATTTTGGGATTTATTTGTGATAATTAGATAATTAGGGGGGTTAATTTATAAAATAAATAAATATAAGGACCAAATTAACTCTTTTCTCTTTGAATTTTAACACCGTTAGTCAATTTAGCCTCTGTTTGCTAACGGCGTTTAGCACAGACCTTCGTTTGCAAAAAAAAAAAAAAAACCACAGGGCCGAGTTCGCAAATCCGGTATACCACAGGCATTTTTTTTGTACTTATCCCTAGTTATTAAAGGCGCGGCTATGGCGTAGGCCATAGCGCCATGACACCCCCATGGCGTGGAGCAACCGCTATGGCGCGCGCTTGGTGCGCCAATGGCAATTGCCAAAGGCGCGCCTTTGTGAGTTAGGGGCAGTTATATGGTTTTTTTGGCAGTCAAGTGTTCTGAAGGGTCCAAAATGAGAAAAAAATATATTAAAAAGGAAGAGAGAGTTTATACATTTGAATTAATTAGAAGAGACAGCCACAAAATCTTATTATAAGAGGAAGAAGTTTAGTAGAACAAAACACAAAACGAATTCAAACAGAAACACAGCCAAGGGAATTCAAATTCAACATGAGTGATTAATTTGGAGAGTTTTGATGAGTAGTAAAACTTAGGATTTAGTATTCCACTTTAGCTTTCTAACATGGGGTTTATTTTGCATTTTAAAACTTATTTATGCTTAATATTGTCATGATTTAGTATTCATTGCATTTTTATGTTAGTTTTATAGTTTTATAATTTTTGTTTTTGTAAGTGCGCTTTGTCTCACTATGGCGCGCGCCATCGCCGTGCGCCAAGGCTCCAGGACCCTTAGCGCCTTAGTGCGCCATGCGCCTCTAATACCATTTTAGTGCGCCATGCGCCTCCAATCCATCCAAGTAAAGCTAAGTAAGTCATGAGCATGTAACAATCCGTCTTCCAACCTTACCATACAATTAGCGGCTCCAGCATCATGAATGGGGTTAACATCCTCAGGTTCATCAAGTTCATCCTCGATACCTCCTTCAAAAATGTCCAAGGGTTCATGTTCGCCTTCTGGATTCTCCACATGGACTCCCATTACAGTCCTAGATAAATCTTCAATTATACGACGACGTACTTCAGCCAATTCGGTCTGTTGGGCTTGATTGCCTTGGTTGCCTCTACCTTGTCCAACCATGACTTTAGAATGGTATCACACCTACAACAACAACAACAACAAAGCCTTAGTCCCGAAATGATTCGGGGTCGGCTAACATGAACCATCATATAAAACCGTGAAATCAAGTCGTGTCAGCGACACAAATTCGCGCCCTCCACTCCGTCCTATCCACTACCATATTTTCCTCAATTCCAAGTAAACTCATATCACTCTCGATCACCCTCCTCCAAGTTTGCTTAGGTCTTCCCCTACCCCTCACCACTACATCCCTTTGCCACTCTTCGGTTCTCCTAACCGGCGCATCAAGCGCTCTACGTCTCACATGGCCAAACCACCTTAGTCGGTTTTCTCTCATTTTATTCTCAATAGATGTGACCCTTACTTTTGTCCTAATTATTTCATTACTCACCCGATCATTTCTCGTATGACCACACATCCATCTCAACATACGCATCTCCGCCACCGACATCTTATGGATATGGCAGTGTTTCGCTGCCCAACACTCCGTACCATATAACAATGCTGGTCTAATTGCCGTCCGGTAGAATTTTCCCTTCAATCTATTAGGCATGCCGGGGTCACAAAGGAAACCCGTAGCACTCTTCCACTTCGACCAACCCGCTTTAATCCTATGAGCAACATCTCCATCTACTTCTCCATCCGTTTGGATAATAGATCCTAAATACCGGAAGCAATCCGAGGCCTGAACAACTCTCCCATCTAGGGTGATTGTCCCTGCCTCCCTACTCCTATGCCGCTAAACTTACACTCCAAATATTCTGTCTTACTTCGACTCAACTTAAAGCCTCTAGATTCTAGAGTTTGTCTCCATAGTTCCAACTTCCTCTCCACTCCTTCTTTCGTCTCATCAACCAACACAATATCATCTGCAAATAGCATGCACCATGGTATACCATCTTGAAGTGAACTTGTTAGTTCATCCATAACGATGGCAAAAAGAAATGGGCTTAGTGCGGAACCTTGATGCACTCCAATCTTAATAGGAAACTCTTCAGTCTTCCCAACACTAGTACGTACACTCGTGCATGCTCCCTCATACATGTCCTTTATGATGTCAATATATTTCCGCGAAATGCCTTTCCTTATCAAGGCCCACCAAAGTACTTACCTTATCATATGCTTTCTCCAAGTCAATGAAAACCATATGCAAGTCTTTCTTCTTATTTCGATAGTGCTCCATTAATTTTCTCATTAGATGGATGGTTTCCATAGTTGATCTTCCCGGCATAAAGCCAAACTGGTTTTCCGAGATCTTCACCGTCCTCCTTAGCCTTTGTTCGATCACTCGCTCCCAAAGTTTCATAGTGTGACTCATTAATTTGATTCCCCGATAGTTGGCACAATCTTGGACATCGCCTTTGTTCTTATACAAAGGGATTAAGATACTTTTCCTCCATTCTGATGGCATCTTATTGTTTCTCCAAATTTTGTTGAAGAACGTCGTCAACCATTCGATTCCTCTTTCTCCCAAACATCTCCAAATCTCAATAGGGATGCCATCAGGTCCTACTGCTTTCTTCAACTTCATCTTACTTAATGCCATTTTTGACTTCACCTTTTTGAATTCTCCGCAGGCATTCATGATTTATCATATCGTGATGGATACTTATATCTCCAACATCTTGTCTGCGATCTCCATTAAATAAGTCATCAAAATAGGACCTCCATCGTTCCTTGATATCCTTATCTCCAACTAGGACTTTCTGGTCCACATCCTTCACACATTTAACTTTTCTAGATCTCGCGTCTTCCTATCTCTCATCCGAGCAATTCTATATATGTCTCTTTCCCCTTCTTTCGTATCCAATCTTGTATACAGATCCCGATTCACCTTTGCTCTAGCATCTCGTATGACCTTCTTTACTTCCCTTTTAGCCTCTTTGTATTTTTCGTAGTTCTCGTCACTCCTACATTTCCCCAATATTTTATAGGATTCTCGCTTACTCTTTACTGTTTGTCGTACTTCTTCTGTCCACCAAGATGTGTCCTTACCCGGTGGCATGCTACCTTTAGATTCCCCTAGAACTTCCTTCGCTACTTCTCTTATAACCCCAAGGAGCTATCTCTCTAGCCTTGGCTCCAACCCACTTGGTTTCTTGTAGGCACATTATATTTATTCTCCTCCTCTTCATAACATCTTACAATTTCAGCCAATCTTCCTGTCAAAGAACCTATGTTCCATGTCCCAAAGCGTAACCTACTACCCTTACCCCTACCATTACCGTGGACTAGCTTATTTACCCGCAACCCTTGCATATTTGACACCACCCCCGGGTCCTGGGGTGGCGCGCCGCTTCGGGGCGACGACCTAGCAACCCTTGCACATTTATCACTACACCCGGGTCTAGGAAGTGCAGCGCGTCGCTGAGTAGGGAACGCCCCAACGGTATTTATATTATGGTTCTTGTCATAAGATGTGGCTAAGTTTTACGCTGGCCGCCACAAACCTACCGCAACCCTCCTCCTTTGTCCGGGCTCTGTAAAGGCCACCAAGTGACCCTCACAGGCGGACTTAAAGAAGGAACCAGTCTGCTACCATTTTATAGAGAAGAAATCAAAGAAAAAGAAGGAATTTGGACTGACAGTAGAATATGAAGAACAGCCATAATCTTTGCCTTAAAAAAAAGCGATGCTCCTGCATCAGTATCTTTTGGATCATCTGATTAGTTTTTTTTCTTTCTTCAGCCTCATGTAGAGCTAATTCTCTGTGTCAATCTTAAATGGCACATGCAAGTTACATTTTTCTTTTTCTCCTTAATAGGTAAAAAGACGTTGGTATCAGGAGACGATCATGAAGGGGATATTGATGAGAGCTTTGATGAGTATCTTGAGGGAATGTTCCCATAGTTGAGTTGTTGCTGCTTAACAGGGAAATGCAGGAATGAAACTTTGAGAAGCTTGAAGTATGTGTAATATTAAATATATCATGTGAGCTTGTGTTACAAGTGGGAGTATAATTATTGATGAAGCAAGTGATCAACGGGCATTTTTGTTGATCATAGCTGTATCCCAATTGGATTGATTGCATTTCTTTATCACTTGTGCTTGCTTGTCTTTGACCTCTATTATTTTATATTGCTATGTCATACACTGGGATCAGTGGCGAATACAGGATTACCTGGTTGGGAGGCCGATTTTACACGTGTGTTCGGGAAATTTTTATTTTTTTGCTAAATCGAACTTGCTTAATTTTTTATTTTTTTTTTGTATATATGCGTGTTATAATTTGAATGGTCCAGAACCAATTTTAAGTACTAATGTACAATTTCTCAAAATTAAGCTAGATTTCGTTTATAGTCCTAACATGTAAAAAAAAAATGGATTTAGGGAAGGTTGAACATGTAAAGAAATTTTAAAAAATTGATATGAGATGGCCTACTAAGCCAAAAAAAATTAATAATTTGGATTTATAGAAGTCTAACATGCCAACAAAAAAAAATTAGAATTTTGGATTTATAGAGGTCTAATAAGTAAAAAAAATTAGAAATTTGGGTTTAGGGAGTACCTAATAGATCCAAAATATTGAAATTTTGAATTTTGGACAAACCTAACACGGAATGGAATATATTTAATTTTTTTTATTAGTTCAATACTAGTTTTTAAAAATATTATAATATTTTTACATTTTTTTATTCTTAGTTTTAAAATTTTAAAATTTAATTTAGAAATTAAGTTGTTTGAGTCTTAAAAATAAGAAATTAATTTTTTTAATGTAAAAGACATAATAACATTGAGTTCAAAATTGTTATAAAAATAAATAAATAATGGTAATATAGTTTTATAATTATTGAAAAATAAAATTTAAATAAATAAACACTTTCTAAAATAAATTGAGGTTGGGAGGAATTGAACCTAGAACCTTTTAAAAAAACAAGTGTTTTAATCATCTCATCTACATTTAAACAAATGAAATATTACTACATAGGGTCTATATAGACTAATATTATGGGGGGGAGAAACTACTCGTAACTATGGTAGTTTCGGCGGCCGGAGGGGCCTCGGGCCCCCTTATATCAGCCCCTGACTGGGATCACTGACACATCAGCGAACAACTATGCATAGTCTGTAATTTTTTGAGCATAGTTCGTTTTATGATTTGGTTAATTAATAAATAGGTTTGTAGAATTAAACGGTTGATTAAAACAATGTTTGTATATATGATATACGTGTTTTGTGGATTAAGGGTTTAACCGTTTCAATCGTTAAACGAGTTAATTTTTGAAAATTTTGATTTTGTTAACGATTTAAACGAAACGGTTAGAATCGATTAATGATTGATATATATATTGAAAAAGTTATATATATATATATATATATATATATATATATATATATATATATATATATATATATATATATATTCGTGACAGGGACGAATCCGGTTTTCGTCCCCGTCACGTTTATTTGGCGATTTTAATTTTTAAAAATATTTTGGTTTTGAAATGTATAGATTGAATTGAGTTGTCCAATTAAAGTTATTTTAAACGGTTAATTAGACGAACTATTTCATTGATACAAAAT
Organism: Euphorbia lathyris; assembly: GCF_963576675.1. Classification (NCBI taxonomy): domain Eukaryota; kingdom Viridiplantae; phylum Streptophyta; class Magnoliopsida; order Malpighiales; family Euphorbiaceae; genus Euphorbia; species Euphorbia lathyris. The sequence continues at coordinate 47,137,642 of NC_088913.1, forward strand.
TAAAATTTTGGAACAACGAATTAGTTCATATAAATTTATTGATATATAATTGTTATAAAGGTTAATTACAAATAACTACCCTGTGGTTTGGCCGATTTGCGATGTGGTACCTGTGGTATTTTTTTTTTGCAAACACAACCTTATGGTTGCAAAATTTTACATGCTTTTTACTTTGCCAAATTTGACCGATAACGACTTCGAAATGAAAATTTTCAAGAATTAAACTTGTTTGATATCATATTTACTATGAAACCATATTCTTAATTTTTCAAAATCATCATTTTTGGAGTTTTCTCTCTCTAAACATTATTTTTCTCTCTCATAAAAAACACCACCTAAATGACCTCAAACCTAAAAAGTTGAAGAATTAAAGTTGCTTAAAATATCATTTAGCTCTTGAAAATTTTCATTTCGAAGTCGTTATCGGCCAAATTTGGCAAAGTAAAAAAAAACATGTAAAATTTTGCAACCATAGGGTTGTGTTTGAAAAAAAAAATACCACAGGTACCACATCGCAAATCAGCCAAACCACAGGGTAGTTATTTGTAATTAATCCTTGTTATAATTAATAAAATGATATGGTAATTATGTGTGTTTGGGGGAGGGCGAAACTACTCGTAACCATGGTAGTTTCGGCGGCCGGAGGGGCCCGAGCCCCCTTATATCAGCCCCTGACTGGGATCACTGACACGTCAGCGAACAACTATGCATAGTCTATAATTTTTTGAGCATAGTCTGTTTTATGATTTGGTTAATTAATAAATAGGTTTGTAGAATTAAACGGTTGATTAAAACAATGTTTGTATATATGATATACGTGTTTTGTGGATTAAGGGTTTAACCATTTCAATCGTTAAAAGAGTTGATTAGATTAATTTTTGAAAATTTTGATTTTGTTAACGATTTAAACGAAACGGTTAGAATCGATTAATGATTGATATATATATATATATATATATAAATCCGCGACGGGGACAAATCCAGTTTTCGTCGCGATTTTAATTTTTAAAAATATTTTAGTTTTGAGAAAACTAAAATTGATAATGTATATAAAATTAATTAATCCACATGATTTAATCGTTGTTTATTTTAAAATGTATAGATTGAATTGAGTTGTCTAATTAAAGTTATTTGAAACGCTTAATTAGGTGAACTATTTCATTAATACAAAATTAAAATTTTGGAACAATGAATTAGTTCATATAAATTTATTGATATATAATTGTTATATTTAATAAAATGATATGGTAATTATGTGTGTTTTTAATTGATTTTGCAAACCGTTTTGTGCTTAATAATTATATTTGATATATTAGTTAAACACGTTAAACAGTTTTGGTAAAATAATTAAACACAATAATTTATAGTTTCTCGTCTTAAAATTTGTGTTTTAGAATTGATTTTGCAAAGTTATTTTATATTTAATTATTTGTATGTGATACAGTTGAATTAAACATATAAAACAATTTTGATAAAATAATTGAACATAAATAATTAATATTTTATATAGTTATATTTTGAGTGTTTAATTAAGTATATATTGGATATATTTTAATTATAATAAAATATAAATGATACAAAATTTAATTAAAGATTAGTTTGATACTAAAGTTAATTAAAGGACTAAATCTATAATAAAATTAATTTAAGGGTTAATTTGGATTAAATAAAATATTATATAAATAGTTTATGTAATCAACCAATTAAATTTATTTAATTGAGTGTTGGCATGTTTGACGTTATGGACATTATTGGACCCCTCTATTGTATTTCTCTTCTCACTTAAATCTCTTCAAATTAGTTGAAGAATTCTAAAGTAGTATAGAAATTAATATTGTTGTAAATCAAGGCGCCAATGAAAAGACGGAGGACCTGAAAGATAAATATGTAATAGTTAGTATTTACCCTAGGGTTGACCTTTTATCCCGTTTCTAGTTCAACTGAATAATTTAGATAATATGGTTATAACTGTCAATGTTGAATGTATGGTCTAATGTATGCTAAAGCAAATCAAGACTAGGTTAGATTATGAGACTTTAAAATAAATCCCTCACTAAAGAAAAGTTAAATCCATAAAAAAGTTATAAATCGGTTGCCTCCCTAATATTATAATTCAGCTGACAGTATCTGGGGGCCTTTGGGTTGTTGAGTCACTCAAACTCGGGGCCTTATGAATAACACCTGAATCGTTGAAAATTTGTTTTTACGAATATATAAGGTTAATGACTTAAACTAGTCTAGAATAATTGGATGAGTCACTCATGTTATTCGAAACTGGTAGGTAAGATGGTTGGGATTAATATTAAAACGTATTAGTTACTAATGTGGTTAGTAACCCAACAACATAGGAATCATATAGTTGATGTGATTGATTACACGAATCTACCTATCGAATGAAGCTAGCTTGTTGAGTCACTCAAGGTGAAACTTCACTAGATAGGATCCTAGCCCACTAAAGAGTTTGTGAAATTCTTCGAATTAGTATAGAGGGTTATTAATTTGGCAAAATAGTGAGAGCAATTTACACATGCAAAGTCCTATGTTTAAATTGAATACTTAAAACAAATGAATAACATCTGTCACTCTATCTCACTCTCAAGTTAAAGTAAATACTCTGAATCACCATATCTAAAATGGATCTACACAACATTTTAACCAATAACAAATTGAATAGTTCAAATTCACCGCCTAGTTTTGCAACCGTTAAAATTGTTTTGAAGTTCGAAAAAATTGGGTATGTATTCAGATATGTTGATACCCAATGTCCCAGTTGATGCTTTTGTCAAGAAGATTGATGTTTACCGGAAGCACCAATCAGATGACGAACGTACATGATATATCATACTTGCAGCTATGGCACTAGAGCTACAAAGGCAGCATGAGAACATGGATGCGTATTCCATGGTTATGCACTTGAATGAGGTGTTTGAGAAACAAACTCAATACGAAAGCTATGAGATAGCAAAGTTGTTGTTTCACTCCAAGATGCAAGAAGGTTCTTCTGTTGTGGCACATTGTGTCAAGATGATTGGCTACATCACCAAGGTTTCTAGTATTGGATTTGTGATGGATCAATGAATTAAGTGACGACTTAGTTCTACAGTCCCTCCTAGAGAGTTATTCATAGTTCATCATGAAATATTAGATGAATGACTCACAAACCTTTTTTGAAGAGCTCTTGAATATGCTCAAGTCAGTTGAGCTCAATCTAAAGAAAGAGAAAGTGATGTTTGCACTTGTTATTGAGGGATCTCATAAGAGAAAAAGGAAGTTTCCCTATTCTAAAGATTCCAATGAGAACAAAGGCATTAAGCCAAGTCAATAAAAGCAAGAAGCTTAAAGGGAATGCCACCAATATGGTAAAGAAGGGAATTGGATGAGGAACTGTAAGAAGTACTTAGATTCTCTCAAGAAGAAGGGTCATAATAGTACTTTTACATTTGGAACTAAAGGGTAGATAATTAAACTTACTTGTGGCAAAGTCACCTAAGCCATGTAAGTAAGAAACACATGTCTAAGTTGCATCAAGATGGGCATATAGACTCAGTTGATTTTGAATCAATGGGCACATGTATGTCTTTAAAGAAAATATGACAAATACACCTTTTAGAAATAAAGGAGAACGTGTATCAGACACTCTAGGACTAATACATTCAGATGTATGTAGTCATATGTCAATGCAAGTAAGAAAAAGGTTCATTTACTTCATTGGCTTCATAAGATGATCATATCCGATATTGATTCATCTGCTTGATGAAACATAAGTTAGAAGCTTTGAGTTCAAATGCTTCAGGAACGAAATAAGGAAAAAACAAATAGGAAAGCATATTTCTTCGATCAGATTGTTGTGGATATCTTTCTGATTTTCTGAATTATCTAAATGAATATGGGATTCGCTCACAATGGACTCCTTCGTATACAACACAACACAACGATGTATCTGAAAGGAGAAATTGTACTCTATTAGATATAGTATGATCCATGATGAGCACAATCTCTCTTCCAAAGATGTTCTAAGGCTACGTCCTATAGAATGCCTTGTTTACCTTGAACCGAGTATCCACAAAATCCGCTAGTTCTACTCCATTTGAATTGTTCATTGGAAAGAAACCCAGTTTCTCTTTCATGAGATTTTAGGGGTGTTCAGCATATGTTCAATGCTTACCATCAGATTAAGTTAGACCCTAAATTTGATAAATACTTCTTCATTGGATATTCGAAAGGGATAGTAGGATATTAACTTCTATCATCCGGATGATCAGAAAGTAATAGTATCCAAACACGTAGTATTTCTATTAGTGATGGAGGATCCCACTTTTGCAATCACCATTTCGATGTGCTATTGCAAAAGTACGGTGTTTCTCATCTTACCACCCACAAACAAGTGGAAAAGTTGAAATCTCTAATCGAGAATTGAAAAGAATCTTTGAAAAAGACTCTTAATGCATCTAGAAAAGAGTGGTCTTTAAAGCTAGATGATGCATTATGGGCCTACAGAACCGCCTACAAAACCCCTATTGGTACGTCTCCTTACAGACTTATTTTTGGGAAATCATGTCACTTAGCGGTTGAGCTTGAGCATAAAGCCTTTTCGACTACTCGTTTTCTTATTTTTTATGCTAAAGTCACATGTGTGCACCGTCTACTTCAACTTGATCAGCTCGAGGAATTCTGACTTGGTGCATATAGGAATGCCAAAATTTACAAAAAGAAAACCAAGAAATGGCATGACAAGTAGATCCTCCAGTGATCATTTGACATAGGAGACAATGTGCTGCTCTACAACTCCCGGTTAAGATTGTTTCCCGGTAAACTCAAAAGCCGATGGAGCGGTCCATACTCCATTACACACATTTATCCATCCGGAGTAATTAAGATCGAGGATAGAAGAAGTACGAAGACGGACTATAAGAGCTCTGTGTCGAACAACTAAACTTCAAGGACCCATCTTAGCCATATCAGGCTAAGTCGAAGCTTAAATCGACTATAAACTTAGAGCTTTTTAGGAGACAACCCAAATTTCTTCATTTTTGTATCGTATTTTATTATTTTTAGCTTTTGTATATTTATTTATAATTTTTGTTAATTTTTCATATTTTTTTAGGATTTAGAGAACCCTCAAAAGAATGGAAGAAATCAGTCTCATTTAGCCTTGTTCGTCGAGCTCTCTTGAGCAGCTCGGTGAGCTAGAAAGTAGCTCGTCTTATTCAAAGATTTTGCCACAACTTTGAGACAGCTAAAGGCACAGGAGCTTGACGAGCTACTTCAGCAGCTAGACAAGCTACAGTGCCACCTCAACAAAATATGCGAAAAGGAGAAGTAGCTCGACGAGCTACACACAGCAGCTCGACGAGCTACGACAGAACTTAACTTAAATCACACGAATAGCCACACTTTCATACATGAACTTAAACCCCCAAAACCTCTCTACACCCTTCCACTTGATCTTCCTCAGACATTTCAACTTCCACCACCATATATACCCCCCTCATTCCATCTTCCATACCTCATCTACCACAAATTTCTACTCTAGGGTTCATATTTTACCCCAAATCCCTAAATCCCCAACCCTAAAAATTAAAACTATGTATGATCAAGAAGGAAACACACCATCATAGCAAGGAGGCAGAAGGAAGATAGCTCCACTAACTAACCCATAAGGAGACAACAACGCCTCCCGCAACTGACATTTCAGGCCACGCACCCGTGTGCCCTTTCGGTAGAGTACCATTGTCCCTTCATTCTTGAAACAGTGGATGAAGGTAAGAAATATCAATTTCTCAGTACCAAAACCGTCTCAGCACCCATGTATTTTGATTTTGAGCTCTTAGAGAAGGTTGATTTGTATGAACCATACAATATATAGTGCTTGAGGTGGGTTGGTTTGATTTGGTAAATATTGAACTAGAGATTTATCATGTTATAGTTCAAGAATTTTTTTACTACTTTTGATTATACTGTACTGTTAAATCTCGAACAATTCCTGAGCTTACTTTCTATAAGTTGTTTTCTCTTCCCACTGAGGGACTAGCGGAGTGGCTAGAGGGGTGTCTGAAGTGGCTGTCTGGTACGAGATGTCTACCAGTGTGGAGGTGAGGTTTAAGGGAATGCAAAATAAACATATTAAAGACCCTGTTCTCCACTTAATGTAAGTTCATATGCTACACTATCACTGGTAAAAGTGACAGTGATAAGGTAGCAAATGTCGAGCTATTATTACTTTATTACGTGCATGAGGGCCTCACTGCTAATCTGCCAAGGATCATTTTCTACACCATGAATGAGGCCATTAGAAAACAACAATCTAGTTTGAGTTTCAGTCACTTTGTGACTCGATTTGTCGAACACTTTGGCTACACAAAAGGCATAAAACCCTTGTTCGTATTGACCCTGTTATTATGGATTACCCTTTTATGCAGAGAGCTCAAATCCTCTCAAAGGAGTGGATCATACATACGGAGCAAGGAGACCTCCTAGAAATCAACATGCGACGATTCGATATAAGGGGAGAAGGCACATTCGCTATCCCCTCGAGATCCACAACTCCCCAACCCCAAAACTCACCTATCATGGATGCCCTTATGGCACGTTTTGAGGGGTTGGAGGCCTCAAATGCAAGGATCGAGGCATCAAATGCTCAAATTAAGAAGCAAAATGCCCGGATTGAAATGGGAATCATCCAATCCCTCTCTCTCCACCAATGAAAAATCGAAGGCATCATAAGTCTCACATATGACTTGCAAGGTATGAGGGTGGAGGAAGTCGAGTAATGCCTAAGGTTAGACATGTTCATCAACTTTTCCGTCCAACAACACGGATGGGATGGGCGTGATTGAGGGAGTATTTTTATCCTTCTCATTTTCACTTATTTTCCACTTTACTTTCATGCATTTTTGGAAGTAAATACATGCTTAAAATATGAGGAGGGGGTAAGGATAGCACCTATCTTTAAAATTCTAAATTTTATTGCTTTCTAGTACAAATTTACAGCTTTTTAGTATAATTTCTTGCTTTCTAGCATAGTCTTTTATTGTTTTTATTGCGTTCAAAGTCTAGTTACTGCATCACAATAACATCATTCCCATGCTTTTGAATTTCTATTTTGGCCTACAAACTTGTCAAAGGATCAAAGTGAGTTTAGATCGATTCTTTAAGCCATTTGCAATTGATAATAGGGCAAAAATTCATGTATTGACAGTCTATCATCCTAACAAATGCTTGGCGAGTAAAGTTTGAAAACTTAGGAACTTTGAACATGAACTTTAGGCTTTGAAAAGTAAAATCAGTATACATCATCAACATTGATCGCTTTATTAGTAGAAAACCAAACACAAACTAAAAAAAACCATATCTAGTAAGGATTTGAATCACTCGTAAGAGATGTTGAATTGTGAAACCTAATCAAATAAACGATTCAACCGAGTAATTTAACTATTCATATACCTTAATAGGATAGTGTGGCTTCGTAGTCCAGGTTATAGCTTAGCTTTAGCTTTCAACATAATTAATGGTTCCTAGCACACTTAGGGATTTTGCCTAACCAAGCATCGACCTAATCTCGCTCGGAAGACCCGAGGGGATGAAATCGTTGGTCGACCGTGATGTTATCGAAACGAACTCGATGTGGAAATCAAACTGCTCGATAGGACCGGAGTTCGGAGGTTAGTAGAGTCGCCACCCCGGTTTAAATGGGAAAAAGTAACCGGGTTCCTTGTGGGAGACCGGTTGGGTTCGGAAAATTGGGTACGTTATGGAAAGGTTAGCATTTTCACAAAGAGAAGTGGCTAGGCACCCCATTACCGCCGAGTGAACCACCAACCTCCTACTTAATATTATTATGCACTAAATGATCTAATTACAAATTCCATTAAATTTAAAATTCATTTGAAACCTTTCCTTTCTCGTTTTGAAAACCTGTTTTTTAATCCGAAGATTTACATTATAGTTGAAGCCAAAAAAGTAAAGCAATCATCCGTGTTACAACAGTTGAAATAATATGTATACCAAAATGAATATAATTCCAACTAAATCTATAATATAAGTATAACCTATATATACTAACTATATACTAAAGTTAATACATGCATATATACTAACAATATACTAACAATCCAAAATAGAAACAATATACATATATATATGGAAGAGTTCTCCATGGAGACTCTCCATGAATGAAGAAAATCTGATTAAGTGGCTTGATATAACAGGTTACCAAGAGGTTATCGGTTACTTAAAGGCATATTTCTCTCTCCATGATAAATCATTTTCTGTTTTTAAGAAAGTTTCTCTCTCTGTAATAAATGATTATCCATATTTTTCAAAAAATATTTACTCTCTCCATAATAAATCCATCATAAAAATGATTGGTACATGACATTATTAAATGGAAAAAATCATATTTGAAAATCATTAAAAAAAACTAAAATCGTAATTCTTCCAAAAACAAATTGATGGTGAATGAATTTTAAAAAAAACTATTTTAATATAATATAATATAATATAGTTGTTAGATCAAATATCTCAAAACTTTGTCTATAATATACTTTATAAAAATCATTAAAAGTTGTTCACAATATCAATGGTCTCCATCCATTTACGTATATAAGCATAAATGATAAATGTAAAGGAAATATGAATAAAGATTATAATAACTAAAAAAATAAAAAAAACAAAGATTATAATAAATATAAAATTTATTTCCCTAAATACCCCTAAAATTTCTGTCATAGCTCGTCGAGCTGCTATGTGTAGCTCATCGAGCTACTTCTCCTTTTCGCATATTTGGTTGAGGTGGCACTGTAGCTCATCGAGCTTCTATGCCTTTAGTTGTCTCAAAATTGTGGCAAAACCTCTGAATAAGACGAACTACTTTCTAGCTCGACGAGCAAGGCTAAATCAGATTGATTTCTTCCATTCCTTTGAGGGTCCTCTAAATCCTGGAAAAAATATGAAAAATTAACAAAAATTATAAATAAATATACAAAAGCTGAAAATAATAAAATACGATACAAAAAAGAAGAAATTTGGGTTGTATCCTAAAAAGCTCTAAGTTTAGAGTCGATTTAAGCTTGGACTTAGCCTAATATGGCTAAGATGGGTCCTTGAAGTTTAGTTGTTCGACACGGAGCTCTTATAGTTCGTCTTCATACTTCTTCAACCTCTGGCCATTCACTATAAAGTGTGTGCCCTTGTTGTCCTCGATCTCAATTACTTCGGATGGATAAATATGTGTAATGGAGTATGGACCGCTCCATCGACTTTTGAGTTTACCGGGAAACAATCTTAACTGGGAGTTGTAGAGCACCACCTTGTCTCCTATGTCAAATGATCACTAGAGGATCCACTTGTCATGCCATTTGTTGGTTTTCTCTTTGTAAATTTTGGCATTCCCATATGCACCAAGTCAGAATTCTTAGAGCTGATCAAGTTGAAGTAGACGGTGCACACATATGGCTTTAGCATCAAAATTAAGAAAACAAGTAGCCGAAAAGGCTTTATGCTCAAGCTCAATCGTTAAGTGACATGATTTTCCAAAAATAAGTATACAAGGAGACGTACCAATGGGGGTTTTGTAGGGGGTAAATTACACGAATGGTACCTGAACTATACCCCAATTCACACTTTGGTACCTAAATTACATTTTGTTACAAAAATATACCTCAAATAAAGGTGACTGGACAATTTAAAACAATTAACAGGTCATCATCGGTAAACACGAGAGTTTGACTTTTTTTATAAAATTGACCAATTTTTTCCTCTCTCTTTCATTCTCTCTCTTCAATTTCTTTTTCTCTCTTTACACAGCCATGGAAACCATTCCTCTCCTTCTCTTCATTCCCTCCCGTACCATCTTAATCCCTTTTTCATTTCAAAACAATTTCAAAAATCCCAGAAACTACTTCCTTTCTCTTCACTCACCCATCTTTTCAATAACTCACTTTCTTTCAACTCTTTCAATTTCATATAATCACCATACTTGATTATTTTTCTTCACCGGCCACCACGGTAACCATTAATTATCCAGAATGAGCAGCGACAGATTTAAGAACAATCAAATCCAAGATGATTTTTTCAGTTTTATCCTAAATAATTGAGACTTTATTTGTAAATCAAAACAAGGATATACTGATCCAGATCTCCATTAAAGCCGCTCGCTGAATCACCGATGTGTATCGCCTTTTGCAAGGTTAACCCACATTAGAAAAAGAAGGAAAAGAAGAAGGGGACAGCAAAAGAAGATGGAATGGAAACCCACTTGCAGGAAAAAAAAGACAGAAACATCAAGAAGTCTCCACCATTTTTTAGACTCAATGCATTTAACAAACGTTTAAACTACTGCCTTTGATTGCATATATTGAAGTCTGCATTTTACACCTGATTTGAAGATTCAATGCATAACAGGTTAATAGCGAATCTAAAAGTTGTAATCCATGGAAGGAGAGAAAAAAAATTAAAGAGAGAGAGAGGGTGAATGAAATCGAAGGGAGGAGAGAGAGAGCAAATGAAATCAGAGATAGAAAGAGACTGAATGAGATGGTAGCAAGAAGTAAGGGTAATTTTGTCTTTTTAGGTTAGTTGAGGGTAAAGTGGGTCCCAATGTTTATGTAAAAATGGTCAAATCTGCGTTGACCGATTAGTGACTGGCTAAATGTATTAAATTATCCGGTCACCAATACTTAAGGTATATTTTTGAGACAAAATGTAATTTAGGTATCAAAGTGTGAAATGGGGTATAAGTCAGGGACCATTGGTGTAATTTACTCGTTTTGTAGGCGGTTCTATAGGCTTATAATGCATCATCTGGCTTTGAAGAGCAATATTTTCTAGATGCATTAACAGTCTTTTTCAAGGATGCTTTTCAATTCTCGATTAGAGATTTCAACTTGTCCACTTGTTTGTGGGTGGTAAGGTGCTGCTACCTTATGAGAAACACCATGCTTTTGCAATAGCACATCGAAATGGCGATTGTAAAAGTGGGATCCTCCATCACCAATAATGGTTGTTGGGGTGCCAAAGCGAGTAAGATATCTTTTTCAAGAATTTCACTACTACTAGAGAATCATTAGTAGGGAGAGCAACCGCTTCCACCCATTTTGACACGTAGTCAACTGAGTATATATTAAATTTTAAGGGATTTTAGAAAGGGTCCTATAAAATCAATTCCCCACACATCAAATACTTCACAATTCAAAATTGAATTGAGAGGCATTTCATGTCAGCGGGGATATTTCCTGTTTGTTGGCATCTATCACACGTGCGAATAAATTGAAAGGCATCTTTGAAAAGTGTGGGCCAATAGAAATCAAACTGCAATACTTTAGCGGCCATTTCCTCCAGCCCATGATGCCCTTCGGGATCCTTGAAATGGCAGAATTCTAGCACGAATGTTGCCTCCTCTTGTGTAATACACCGGTGAATGATGTTATCGCCACAAGTCTTGAAAAGGTATTGCTCTTCCCACAAGTATTATTTAACGTCATGTAGAAACTTTCGTTTCTGCTGATATGTTATATCCATTGGGAAGATGCCACCTGCAAGATAATTAGCAAAATCAGCACACAATGGTGTATTTGAAACAAATAGTGATAAGAGGTGCTCATCCGAGAATGTCTTAAGGATCTCGCTCTCGAAAGGTGATTCTCCCTCATTTGGCTTGAGACGTGAAAGGTGATCAACCACTTGATTTTCTACACCTTTCTTTTCTCAAATCTTTATGTCGAACTCCTGGAGAAGAAGAACTCACCTAATTAGCGTGGGTTGGCATCCTATTTAGCTAGCAAGTACTTCAAAGCAAAATGGTCAGTGTATACGATTACTTTTGAAAGCACAAAATATGAGCAAAATTTATCAAACCCAAATACTACTGTTAGAAGCTCTTTTATGTAGTTGTGTAATTTTGTTGTGCCTCATTTAGAGTTTTACTAGCATAGAAGATTGGTTGACAAATGTTACCTCGTTTCTTGCCTAGATATGCTCCTACCGAGGTATCACTAGCATCACACATTAACTGAAAGGGGAGATCCCAATCCGTGCTAATCATAATAAAGGCCTTAACTAACTTATCTCTAAGTAGGTTGAAGGCTTACATGCACTCTTTAGTGAATTTAAAGGGAGCATATTTCATTTGGAGTTGGGTAAGTGGTTTAGATATCTTAGAAAAATCTTCAATAAAACGCCTATAGAAACCAGCGTGCCTTAAGAAACTTCTATCTTAACTTGATCAACCTCTGTCCCCTATGTGAAATCTTGTGCCCTAACACGATGCATTCTTGAACCATAAACTGACACTTCTCCCAATTTAAGATTAGGTTGGTGTCTTCACATTGTTTGAGCACTTTTTCCAGATTTTGAAACAACCGTCAAATGATGAACCAAAAACAGAAAAGTCATCCATGAATACCTCCATGAACTCCTCAATCATGTCAGAAAATATGGCCATCATACACCTTTGGAAGGTGGCCGGTGCATTGTGATAGGGGTCAAAAACCCCTATCGGTTGGTACTGTTTTTAGGGTAGTTTTCCTTTAAATTCAGCAAATAAGCAAGTGTTTCTTGCACTTTTATCTACTTGTTTCAGTTATTTAGTTTTCGCACTCGCTTTAGCATTTTTTTATATAGTTTTTATGTCTTTCTGGGTGTTTTTAGATAGAATAACGTCGAAATAGCACACATTTGAACTTCACCTTATTTATTTTGGCCAATTGATTCACCAAAAGTCGCACCAAATTGAGTTTTTACTCAAATCCGAAGATTGGTGGATCAATTTGGCCATTGGACTGATGATTTTTGGAGTTTTATGCTTGTGTGCAGATCAGACATGGGAAAAAATGTTAGAAACTCGCAACTCGGGACCCCCGGGAGCAGCCTCTGTGAGCTGGGCTCACCAGCCCGCCGAGTTGGTCTACCATTGGAAATCAGCTAAAAAGCTGATTTCCACCCCGCGAAGCAAATTTTAGACCACAGACTTCCTATTCGAATTCAAAAACACTGTAAATTAGGTTTTGGGTCATTATGTGTCTATAAATAAGACCCACTCTCTCATGTAATTTTTATCTTTCGCTTGTGTAATTTTACCTTCTCCCTACCTTGAGAATCCTCCTTCCTTCCATCTGCCACTGAAGAGCTCCACCTCGAGCTTCAAGGATTCACAAGATTCCATCCTTTAGTCCTAGGAAGACGACTGTTTGGTCGACAGGTTCCCTGAAAGGGATTTCTATTCTCTTTTTATTCATGTTTGCTTTAGATCTTTCCTATGTATCCTAGGTTGATTGTACATGTGACATATTTTCTCCATCTTTAATAGTATTCTCATTGTTGATTTCTCAATTGATTGTTATTTCTTCTGTTTATGCTTTACCTAATTGGTTTAAATCATTCAAAAGTCCAAATATAATCTAGGTTCATATTGCGAGTCGAATTTTATTATCCATAATCAAAGAACCTATGAAATTGACAACTCCATAGTTGGTAAGACCCAAATTCCTGAACCTTAGAGCTAGTTCGGCCTGTAACAAAGGAATAGCGGGCTATGAACCCTAGAAGGATAAGTAGGTTTAATCGTCTTAGGCCTAAGCAACTCAGATTAGATTATCAATTAATTGTTAAATTAGGTTGAAATTCATATTATCGTATCATTCCATTCACTCCCTGGTTTAATTGTCTTGCTGAAGATCACTTAGGAGTAGGATTAACTTAGATAAAACCAATCAATCCAACCTTCCATCACCTAGATAATAACATTAGAAGCCTAGTAGTTTGGTACTTGCGGTATAAATCCTGTGGCTTCGATACCTGTACTTGTCCAGATTATTACTGAATAAAGACGGGGTACACGTATCCCTTAGTGAGCCTTTGAGCGCAAGCTCGAGGTGTATCAAGTTTTTACGCTGTTGCCGGGGATTTATTTTCCAGCAATATCGAACCAAAGGTCAAATTTGTTAGTTTAGGCATCCCATTTGTCTATAATTGTTAATATCAAAACTTGTTTATATCTTTTGATTCTATATTTTTCTATACTTGTTAATTAAACTTGTTTATATCCTTTTTACGTAAACTTGTTTGTATTTTGTGTTTATGCTTATTCAATTTGTTCTTGTATCATGTTTATACTTGCTAAATCTTAAGTTGTAATTAATCTTTGATTAACCATTAGCTATTTCTGAAGTTTTCTGTATAAAACGTGAAAATTCTGCACATTGAAACACATGTTGATAGCTGTAGATTATCTTGTGTCTAAAGCCCTCCAAAGACCAATTGTTGAAGGATGGCCATTCGCCATTTCGAGAATCGACATAGTCGGACCATTCCCTCCCACCAAGAAGCAATGCAAATTTGTAGTGGTAGCAATTGATCACTTTACAAAATGGCCAGAGGCAGAAGCTATCTCTACCATTACCGCTGAACGAATGGTCGATTTTTTCAAAGATAACATCATTGGAAGATTTGGGGTTCCCCATCCAATCGTCATCGATAATGGAACGCAATTCAATTGTGAAGAATTCAAGTTCTTTTGCAAGGATTAGGGCATCACAAACAAGTTCTCTTCGGTATATTATCCCTAGTCCAATGGTATGATAGAAGTCACAAACAGAACCATCATCAAAGGTATCAAGAAGAGGTTGGGCGAACATAAAAAGAGCTGGACGGATGAGCTAAAGAGTGTCCTGTGGGCGTATCGAACCATTCCTAGAGTTGGCACGGGAGAAACGCCTTTTGCCCTCACTTATGGGACAGAAGCATTTATTCCAATAGAAATACAAACCCCAAGTGATCGAGTTTCTTACTACTGCAAAAGACAGAATGAGAAGACACTCAGAGAAAGATTAGACAGTCTTTTAGAAAAAAGGGACAAAGCTTACATCTAAATAGCCGCTTACAAGTAGTGAATCGCAGCTTACCACAATAGAAGTGCCAAGCTGGTTGAATTAAATGAAGGAGATTTGGTGTTACACAAGGCGGATAAAATTTAGTCCGCGGATGGAAAAGGAAAACTAGGAATAACCTGGACATGACCTTATCGCATTGCCACCAAGATTGGACCCGCTACCTTCAAGCTAGAAGATATGGACGAACAGAAAGTACCACGGACCTGGAACATCCAGAATCTTCGCAAATATTTCAAGAAGTAAATGTAATTAAAGGTACCGAGCACTCTTTTTCCTTGAATAGGATTTTTCCCACTGGGTTTTTCCTATTAGAGGTTTTAATGGGGCTCCCAAAGAGACTGTTATCTATTGTAATAAAGACAAGAACATTGTCACGAAAGTTATATTAATAAAGTTATCCTTATTATCATAATCTTCTTTATAAAGGTTATTAGCAATATAAATATCTTCTTACAAAAAGGAGGGGGCAACAAAACAACAAGAAACCCCAATGAAGTCCATATGGTAAATCATCTCCCTCAAAAATTGGAAAATTGATCACCACTTAAGGTTGGTCCGTTTCCTCAAAGATAGGAAATACAGACCCTCAAAAGCTTCTTTAAGCTCAATTCTCTCCTCAAAGATAGGAGAATGAAAAGTCCCACATGCGGATCAACTACCTCAAAGATAGGAGAATTGAACCTCATCTAGGGCGGGTTTACTTTCCTCAAAATCAATAGGAAAA
The DNA here is from genome assembly GCF_963576675.1 of Euphorbia lathyris. Lineage (NCBI taxonomy): Eukaryota > Viridiplantae > Streptophyta > Magnoliopsida > Malpighiales > Euphorbiaceae > Euphorbia > Euphorbia lathyris. The sequence continues at coordinate 47,153,251 of NC_088913.1, forward strand.
ATAAAACCTACAAAAGCTTACAAAAAGCTTGAAACCCTTTCCTCAAAGATAGGAAAAGTTTTAGGGTATGGCTGGCCACCTACCCTAAAGAAATTAAAATCCTAAAAAATCAGATTTTAAAACTATTGTCACAGATATATGCAAAGTAAAAATTATGGAAAGACATAAAGGATTCACAAAAATATATCAAGAAAAGGCATATCAAACATTGTACTGTAATTGTACTTATATTATTACAAAAAGAGGCATTACAAATGCCTTAGTCAAAACAAGGAACATAACTAGGACACTGGAGGAGAGTCGTCGTTCTTGTCCCCTTTGGATGGATCAGCATGTTGGGCCACTTGAGCCTCCTTTGGCCCGTCCTCCTTATGCATACCGTCTTTGGACGTATCCTCGGCTTCAGCAGCACGGTCCTTATCATCCAGATTGATGATCTGTTCACTCCTCTTGCTGTTCGAAATTGGAGGCGACAAAGCTTCCTGATAAATGACAGCCTTAGCGTTCTTCAGAGAAGAATAATTAAAGGCTTCATTGGTGGTGGGGACCTCCAGCTCCGGATCTTCAAATCCCAGATCAGGATAATCTCTCTAGATGACCGCCATCTCAAGGTGGTCCCAGTCCTTTTGGCACTAATCCTTCTCAAATATCAACTTGCCAGTTAGCCTCGCGACTTCATCCTTCTCCCTCTTGCGGCCAGCCTCCAATTGACGTATCTTCTCGTTGAGACCCTCCACGAGAGCACTCGTAGCAAGAGCACTAGATTTTTCCTTTGATACCTCAGCTTCCAGCTCCTTGATGCGAGCCTCATTTATGGCATTCAGAGCCACATCCACCTTAACGACATTAACGTGATCTATGTTAAAAATACAGTCAAAAATTCCAAATAGGAGCAAAAAGACTAACTAACTTACCGCCAACGCTCTACGCTTGATAATATTTCAGGTGAGTGGTAGACAGGTATTTTGCTCTATTAGGTAGAACCAAAGGGATCCGCCCAATAGCTTCCCCATGGTCGTTCATCACAACGTCAGAGCTCAAAGAAAGCTCCTGGCCGTAAGTAGCCGCCCAATAGCCCCCAAGATCTAGCTTCTCGAGTTGGAAGCAAAGTAAATAAAAATGGTTAGCCTTTGGTAGGAATGAAAGACAAACTGGCATATGTATAGAATGATCCAACAGAGACACCTTTGGTGCCCTGGATCCTGCCACCAACTGGCCCGATCCGCCAGAAGGCTTGGAGATGTTGGTCGCCTTCTCCCCAATAGAGACGCCATTAGTTTTAGATCTCTTAGCAGAAGGAAGGACCTTCGGCTCAGCAGTAGGACGTTTCCCTTCCTGCTTATTCAGAGCGGCATTCACCCTCTCCTAGGCTTCCAAAGCCTTTTGAAGCTTCCTACGCTCTGCAATCACATCTTTCACATTAGTTTTCCCCTACCAAAGGGATAAAAAGGAAATCATCAGATGTAAAGTAGATAAAATACCTTCGAATTCTTAATAAGAGTTGTAGCAGATCGCCCCATTATGAACCTCCACCAAAGGTTCGCCAGCTTTCATAATCGCGAGGGCTTGATCATACGCCTAGAAGTTATGCTTAACGGATCGTAACAGCTTTAGGGCGTTCTCTTCCATCGAATTAAAGATGATGAAGCCCCTACTCACCCGTTTCTTAGGATTATAATTCCAAGATGTTGGAAATCCTAAGGACACGTCGTCCGTCAACTTCACGAAGAAGAACTTTTGTCCCTAGTTGTGGACATTGATAACTTACAAGTGAAAGGTGAATAGCCTTTTGTTTAGTGCCTTATTTTGGGTGGATTGGATCAGATTGCGAGCGTGCCAGTAGCTTTATATAAAACTACAAAAAGAACTATAAATTGGATCTAACTTCTAATCAGATGAAAGTGTAAAAGACTTAAAGGACACAAAAGAGCCTAAAGTTCGTAGTGGAATCTAGAAGACTGATTATGACTGCACTAAAATTATGCTTAAAAGAGAGAATTCAAAGTTGAAATTGCTTGCATTGAATTGAATAAGGTTGTTGACATAATTGGAAGACTAAAGCTAGAACTTACAAGTTGAAAGTTGATCAAAATTAAATAAACTAAGGTTGTAGAATAGCTAGAGTCTATAATTTGAGAATTGTTTGAATTCCATTGGGATTGAGTTTGATTTTGATTTCATTTGTTGAATTAGTTTGAGTTGGATCCCTTTTCCTGCTTTTTTCTTTCTTTAAATACTTCGTCTGTTGGAGCTAATAACTGCCGCGCGTCTTTCTCCCACTACCAATGTTTCTCAGCTAGTTCCCACGTGCGATGAGTTCCTTATCCCTTTCTTCACCTCTAACTGCCCACGTTGTAGCTCATCACGTCTCCTGTTTTCGTGCCTTTACATAACTGGTCGTGGGGTGTTTTACCATTTCCCCCTTAAACTTCTGCCTCATTGTCGTGTTGGCCAATCTGCTCCCGTTTCTTGTGGTTTGCTCTTATTAGGCCATGCTTTCGAGGCCCGATTGCAATTCATTCATCTTCCTCGGCGGCCCGATGTCCATCACCTTCCGTGATATTATGGCTTTGACTCATCTTCCCGTGGTTGGCCCAGACGTCCCATGCCACCTCTGAGGAGTATAAGGACTTCAACGCGGTTCCCTTCAACTATTATGAGATGATTGCCGCATATGCTTCTCTTCCAGCAAGTGAGGTTCCCACAGGGGATGATCATGTGGTATTCTTGTGGGTGCTTGATGCGACGAGACCGGACTAGCAGTCTCTTGTGCAACTGAGGGATAAGTGTACCCCATCGTATCAAGTAATAAATTTGGTTAAGTCGAGGTATTGAATCCACGAGATTTATACCCACAAGTATTAAACTACTCGGTTCTATATGTTATCTAGACGGTGAATACTTTGGATTTTAGTTGGTGTCACTAATAAGTACTCCTAAACTATAGGTGAAACAGATTTGTATAGTTCAAACCCTAATGAAGTGATACGGGTGGCGGTAAGTTACAACATACGAATAACAATTTACTCTTGCAAAGATGACTATTTAAAAGCCGAACAACTCCGTGAGGTTCTTAGATCGTAATTCCCTCTTAAGGCAGCTCTAATTCTTAGGTTCAGAAAATAGGGCCCGTAAGTGTCGTGGCTTGTCAATTCCTACATTTCTTGTTTGTCACTTCCGGTAAGGCAACACCTATGTGAATCCTAATGGACTTCGGAGTTCATAAGCGACCTACACAATAATCAATTATAAGTATCAAAGCAAGTAATAAACATCAACACATTGAGCAACTGAAATGGTGAATCATATATTATTATTGTGGAAATGTAAATGCGGAATACAATCAAGTCTAGCACATAGGAAGAGTACAAGCTAATTAACAAGTAAAAAGGGAAGAAGAATCGGCCTTTAAAACTAGAAAACCGGACTCAAGGTCGTCGCTTAGGACTTGGAGGTGGAACTCTCGAGCTTGGGGAATGCGGATGGAACGGAACTTCGACGGAATAACGAAGGATTACACAAGTTCTCAAGTTGATAGAGTTTTATTACACAAAATCTGAATATCTAAATGAGTGCCAAGCACTCCTATTTATACAAAAACTCAAGCCTGGGGTATAACCGTAATTACATTTGGCTTTGATCGCTTTCACACAAGGAAGGAGAAATCAGAAAAACTGGGTGACACGCCCTGTCAGGGGTGTGACACGTCGTGTCACCTGGTCATGAAGTTTCTGATATATTTTTTCCATTTGACACGCCGTGTTGACTTTCTCACTAAAGTGTAGTTGACTGACTGCTTAATCCAAAAAGGAGAGTTAACACGGCATTGACTGACACGCCGTGTTGACTAGGTGACACAGTGTGTCACCTGCTGCATAGTCACTTTTCTTCGTTTCGCATGGCGTTTGGATTGCTTTTCGATAATTTCTTGCTTCCTTGTGCGTTCCCATGGCCTGTAAAACACAATTGCTGAAGTTAATTTATTTAATACATGATCTTTAAAATAAAATTAAGTAATAGTGCATATTTTACTTATTTATTTATTTTTTTCTTTTTTTTTGAAATGTTTGTAAGTGTAAATACTAAACTTAATCATTATCCTTGAAAATAAACCGTAAATCTTCCCAAAAGATAGGGGTAAAACACCCTTATCAGTGTTGTTGAATAAGTTCGTCTTGTTTCCTTGGGGAGGTATGCCTACCTTGGATTCATTGCTAATGGCTAAAGTTCTAGCTTCAGGGGCTACGTTTGCCCTGGGGAAGATCCTGTTGGGCTCTGTTTATCGTTAAATCCAACAGTCTATTGTTAGTGAGTCGTTTACCAAATTGAGCGGGGCTGTCTAGATCTTGCAGCTGTGGTTTACTTCCCAGCTCTTGTAGGAGATAGCCCCTTGCAAACGAGCTTTGCTGGAATGCGAGTAGCCCTCTGTGAGAGTTCCCTTAAAGCTGTTCAAGCCAAACACTTCTTTTACAACCTGGGAATGACCAATACGGACTACCTTATATTTGATAAGTCTCTTGAAGATCTCCCTAAGAGCACTCACAACTACTACCTGAAGGACTCTGACGTTGTTGGTCCTTACTTCTGGAAGATCTTTCTTTGTTCATAAGAGCTCCACCCCTGAAAAGGAAAATCAATGTGGAGCAAACCACGCGCACTCAAAGAAATCAAAGGTTGGAACTTCTTCCAAACCTACCCTGAGTAGAAAGTCGAAGAGAAAGCCTCTTCAGCCTATGACGGAGTCCAAAGCTAGGGTCTCAGTTGATCTGTCGAATGAAGATGCTAATGTTTCCGACCATGCTAAGGACCATGAAGATGTAATGGTTGAGGATGGGCCTTCTGAGGGAAAACCTTAAGATATGGATGTTGAGACACAAATGACGAAGAAGAAGGAGAAGAGACTAAGGTCAGCCCGAAGAAACTGCAACTCATGGAGTTAGTATTGTCATGGCTATGGCTATGGCCATGGGACCTGGTAAGCTCTCTTCTTATTTGTTGTTTGATCTTATCTTATGCATTTACTGACCGCTCCTTGTTTCCTTTGGCAGATGTTGGGACCCATGAGCCGAAAGGAAAGGGAGGGGATAAAAATTCTGCACCTCAAACTTCAGTTGCTAATAAGCAAACCAATGTTAAAGACTTCGGCTCTACCTCCAATCACTGACACCACTGGCACACCCTCTGATTTTAAGGTTCACTCATAAAAACTTTTCAAGTAATTTTCCTTGCTTGCTCCAACTGCTTACTCCGACTTGCTTTTCTGATCTCACTTTTGTTCATGCAGGGAGCCGTAACTAGAACCCCTAGGCCTAGTTTTTCTGCACCTGCTGATCCTTTGCAACGGCTAGACTTAAGCTTCATGTCTAGAAGAATTTCTGTCTCACCAGCAATCATGCACCGGTGGCCTCAGCTGAGTCTATTCAAGTGGCAAAAGAGACCATTTAGCACTGCCTGGCTCTAGACTTGCCTGCACTGGATTCTACTCAAGTTGCCATGTTGAAATCTGCTGTCAGGGTGTTCTCCTCTTCTCTGACTTTGCAAGCCAACAAGGAACTCCTAGCCTCCTTGGCTCAGAAAGCCTTGGATTTTTATGATGAAATGCATGCTGATAATAACAAGTTGCTCCTCTTAGAAGAAGAAATTCAATCTTACCCCGCCTTGTTGTAAACCATTAAAGATCTTCATGAAAGAGCTGACGTTAGGGCCAAGCTGGATCAAGAGAAGGAGGAGCAGTATAATGCTCAAGAGAATGAGCTTCGAGAGTTTGGAAGATCGCATTATACAAATCAAGCTTGATCAGGAAGCTGTAGATCATGAAAGAGCCTTGCTGGCCACTGCCCACAGACCAACCTTGTTGAGTTGGAGATTTCTGAGGAGAAAGCCATGACAGATCAAGAGAAAATGGAAAAGCAGGTGCATGAAGTTGATGCCTTGAACCTAAAACGTATGACATGTTTAGAGGCCTGACAGGATTTCAAAAAGATTGACCTTGATAACTTGTAATTTCTGAACAATTTCTCTGTTTTTTTAGATAATTTGGAGGTGTTGTGGTTTGACACCTTCTTGCTCTTCTTTTGAACAATTACTTTTTGTGAAATGGCCTATGGTTATTGGCCTATTTCATCTATTTGATTGCCTTTTTTATTCATATCCATACTTAGATTCCATGAATTGTTGAATGAATGCTAGTATGAAAATATGAACTGCAGAGGAAAAAATGACCTTAGAAGGCCTGTAATTTTGTTACTGATCTTTTGATTACAAGATTGTGGGATCTTATGTCTCTAGGAACAAAATAGAGAGATTCCCATCCAAAGAAACACGTTAAAGTGGCTTCAAAATTCTTGAGGCCAACTTTCCGTGTAGATCTTTAATAGAAGAAGAATTTAGCTGGAACTTCTTGAGGAACTGTCTCCTCCACCTAGCCTTTGGCAATTTTCCCACATTGTAGGGAATAAATTCTTTAGGTATCTCCATTTATGACCCTTCTATGTGGCCCCCCCTTCCAAATTGGCTAACCAATATGCATTTCCCTTCAATACCTTATGGATCTTAAAAGGGCCTTCCCAATTTGGGGACCATTTGCCAAATTCTCTGTCTTTTCGATCCCAATGGCAAGGTTGATTTCCATACTAGATCTCCCACCTCAAAGATTTTGCTTCTTACTCTTTTGTTGTATGATATGGCTATGTTCTTCTTCTGGATCAACATTCTATTAAAAGCACTCAGTTTGGCCTGCTTTAGATCTTCCATTTCTGTCAACATAGCCTCCGTATAACCTTCTATGGTTAAACTTGCTTTGTCTGCCTACTCTGCATGATTGAACTATCAACTCCATAGGCAACAAAGCTGCATGCCCATAAGTCAGCAAGAAAGGATTGGTCCCAGTTGCTTTTCTCTTAGAGGATCTGTATGCCCATAATGTTTCTAAGAGAGTTGCGTGCCAGTTCTTTGGATTCTTTGTCAATATCTTTTTTATGATGCCAATCAAGATCTTATTGGACGACTCTGCTTGACCGTTCCCCTAGGGATAATATGGGGAAGAATTGAGCGTTTGGATCTTATACTCCTTAGTAAACTCCCTCATTTTATCCTCGATGAAGATGGTACCCTGATCAACGGTTATTGTTTCAGGGATGCCAAATATGTGTATGATGTGACTTTTGACCAAGTCAATGACGTCTTCTTGGTCTAGTTTCCTCATGGGAACTACCTCTACCCACTTTGTAAAATAATCAATAGCCACCAGGATGAATGAGTGTCCTTTTGATGAAGAAGGATGTATCTTCCCAATGAGATCCATGGCCCATCCACGGAAAGGCCATGGCTTTATCACAAGGTGCATATCGTTAGCAGGAACCCTTGAAATTGGACCATGTTTCTGGCACTATCTGAATCCCTTTTCATAATTGACACAATCTTTCAAAATGGAAGGCCAGAAATATCCATGTCTTCTCAGCAACCATCGCATTTTGATTCCCGCTTGATGTGCTCCACAAATGCCTTCGTGCGCTTGGCTCATTACCTTCAATGCTTCTGGCATCCCCAAACACCTCAGCAACAATCCATCATCGCCCTTCTTGTGCATCTGTTCCTCCAACATTAAGTAGCGCTGAGCTTTAATCTTCACCACGTACGAAACTCTCTGGGCTGGATCTTTCAAGTACTTCTTTATCGGCTCCCTCCAATCGTTTATGATGTCTGAAAGATGGATGGATGCATTTTCTTTTATACTAGGATCAACCGTTGAGTAAGTTCTCTAGAAATCCTCAAACCTGAGGCCACCTGCGCCATTTCGTTTGCCTGCCAATTTGCGTCCCTTGGAAGATAAACCAGAGATAAGTCCTCAAAATCATCTGCTAGTTGCCTTGCTATGGTGTAATATGGAGCCAAAGTTAAGCTGGTGCATTTGAATTCTCCACTAATCTGCTTCAATACTAATGGAGAGTCACCCATGATCACAGCTTCTCTTGCTCATAGATCTTTTAATAGCTCCAACCCAATTATCAAAGCCTCATACTCGACTTGATTGTTAGTGCACTCAAAATCAAGGTTAAAAGACAAAGCAGTTTTAACATTAGAAGGAGATATGATTATCACACCTGCTCCCGCAGCTCTTTCTATATTGGATCCATCGAACTTGAGAGTCTAGGGGACTTTATTTAATCCACAGATTGGCAGATCTACATCTTCTTCTTTTTCCATACTTGAAGGATGCTCTGCTAGAAAATCCGCCAGGGCCTGCCCTTTCACGGCCGTTTGAGGCATGTGCACCAATGTAAACTCAGCCAAAGCTAAAGCCCATTTGCCAATCCTTCTCATGATCAAAGGTTGGGATATCATTAATTTAGCAGGTTTGTAGGAGAAATCACAAACACTCTAGACTGGATAGTGTCTTAACTTGGAACAAGCAAAGTACAAGGCTAGACACTGCCTTTCTACAGTTGTATATCTTCTCTTAGTGTCCGTCAAACACCTCCTCAAATAATACACCGCTTGTTCATGGCCTGCTTGATTATTCTAGACCAACAAACAACCAATGGATCTTTCTGTCGTGGACAGATACAATGGCACTTCCTTAAATGGTGGCATCAACACCGGTGGATGTGTCAAGTATTCCTTGATCTTACTGAAAGCCTCCTGATGTTTGCTCTCCCATTTGAAATCGGTCTCCCCCTTCAAAGCTAGTAAATCAGAGAAAACATGTGATTTACCTGCTACATTAGCAATAACCCTCCTCGGATAATTGACCAACCCCAAGAACCTTTGTAGCTCCTTCTTGTTACTGGGTGGTCTTGCTTCAATAACTGCCTTTGCCTTGTTTTTCTCCACTTCAACTCCTCTCCGGTGAACTAAGAAACCCAGGAAGTTCCCAGCTCTGACCCCGAAAGCACACTTCAACGTGTTCATCTTAAGCTTATGCTCCCTCATCCGCACAAACCCTTCTTGAGATGCTCCACATGGTCACCATCTCCCTTGGATTTCACCATAATGTCATCAATGTATACTTCCATGAATTTTCCCAACATATGATGGAAAATAGCACTCATAGACCTTTGATAGGTTGCGCTGGCATTTTTCAAACCAAATGGCATGACCAGCCATTCAAAAGTCCCCAAAGCTCATGGACATCTGAAGGCGGTCTTCGTTATGTCTACTATTGCAATCAAGATTTGATTGTAGCTAGAGAAACCATCCAAGAAAGATAAAATGTCATTCCTAGAAACAACATCAATCAGCATATTAGAAAATAGGCATGACGTATACATCTTTGAGGGATGCATTGTTTAGATCTCTGAAATCAATGCAAACCCTTAGCTTGCCGTTCTTTTTCACTACAGGTACTATATTTGACAACCATTGAGCGTATCTAGTGGGTCGAATGAATTCTGCACTTAACAATATCTCAATCTCCTCCTTAATATTTAATTCCACTTCCTTTGACATCATTTTAGGAGGATGGTGGTGGGGCTCATACTCAGGCTTAATAGGAATCATGTGTTCCACTACTCCTATCCAAGCTAGGCATGTCTTTATAGTCCCAAGCAAAGCAATCTTTAAACTCATGTAAGAGCTCAATGATTTTCTTCTTTAGCTCTTGGCTCTAACAAACCACTGATAAACGTGACCTTAGACTCTTCTTTCGTTCCCAAATTCACTTCCTCCAAAGGATCTTCCACATGTCGGGGATTATCCTCCAATTTCTGTGAAGCAACCTTGAGCTTATGCAATTGGATCTCTTCCTCCCCTTCTTCAAGCTCTTTCTCCTCTTCCTAGGTTACTTCAGTTCCGGCACGTTCTTGTTGTTCACTACTTTGCATTTTCTCTAATAGTTCCTGTATATGCACTGTTATTTTAGCGGCTGCAGATACCGCCTTTTTGTTTTTGGGAAGACTTAATCATCATCAACTTCTTCGATGATTGGTGCATCGTCTAGTGGCCTATTGGTACTTGGTCCAACTAGAGCTCTTTCTTGCCTAAAAACTCCCTCGTCCTTGGCTGGAACCATGGAAATTCTCTTTGGCAATCCTAACTTACTCTGTCTAACAAACCTAACTGGACCGATCTCCCTTCCATAAAACTTGGCATCAATGGCATCCGACGCTGCCACGAATGCCTTTTCATCCGCCCAACCCACCTCTACGTTATTCCCTTTCCAAAATAACAAAAACTGATGCAAAGAGGATGGCACACGCTAGTTTGAGTGTATCCAATCCCTTCCCAACAGGACTTGGTAGTTGGCTGATGAATCTACCACAAAAAAGGCAGACAGGCCTGACTTGGTCCCTACTTTCACTTCCAATGGCAAAATACCCAAGGACTTGGTGACTTCCCCATTGAATGCTGACACCGTGACTTCGGTATCAATAAGATCCGCCTTGCTTTTCCCAAAGCCTTCGCCATCTTCCATGGCATAATGTTCACAGCTGACCCATTGTCTATCAACACCCGGGAAGTAGGTATCCGTTGAGATGAGCTTTGATATACATGGGTTTAATGTGTTGAGTAATCTGGACTGAAGGTTTCTCGAAAACCACCTTCTTGGGACCACCATTTGATGGGGCTTGGATTGTGATCCCACTGTTGATTTTATGCACTTCCTTGGGAATTTTCCAAGATTCAAACTCTGATGTCACCTCTTGCACTTCTGGTTCTTGTACCGTGTACTCCCTTCTTCTACTTTCTCATTGGAAGTCCGCATGTAAGGTAAGTGATATTGTATTAATTGGGATTACAATATCACCTATCCTTATCTCTATTGGCTTTGAGAATTTTACATTTTGCGGTTTAGGCTTCCACACCTTCACTTCTTTCCCTGCCTTATACTTCTCAGCTAGCTTCCTTCTCTGCAATCCGCGCTTTTAAGTTCTGGTAACTGGATTAGAGAACTTTCTATGTTTCACCACCTGCCACTCCTTACTAGCTTTTGTCGGAGAAGGAACCACGAACCTAGGCTACTTTCTAGTAAACTTAAGTTGTGACTCCTTCCCTATAGAGCTTTCATCTCTTCTTGGGTACTGCAACCTCTCATGAACGCTGACCCTTCTTTTTGGCATCCAGCGCTTACTTTGGACCACCTGAGGTCTATTTGGCCTTTGTTCTGTCCGGCTTCTCCTGCTATTTAGAACCTGTCTAAGATCAAAAGAAGCCATGTTAACTAAAGTCGCGGGTGGAAATAGATCTTCGCCTATGACCATGGGCTCTTTCTTCTCTAAGAACTTCAATACCCCTTTTTCAATGCAATCTTATATGAGGTTTCAGAAAATCCAACAAGATCTCGTGGAATGAGTCCACATATCATGATATTTGCAGTAGGTCTTTCCCTTCAACTCATCTCTCCCTGGAATTTTGTAATTTGGTGGAAAAACAATAAATCTCTCCTTGACTAGATACTCGAAGATATCCTCAATTTTCTCCACATCAAAGGTATACTGAACAATATTCTTCTTGGGATCTACCTCTTTGATTGGTCGGAAATGATCTGGGCACACCTTTGCCCCTTTTTTTAATAACTCTACCACAACTACTTCTTGCTTGTTGGCTTCCTGACAATACGATCCCATTGAGGTCTTTTTCGATAGTTATCCTCTCTCAGTAAATCTTCATACTCTGACACCTTCTAAGTTAGCTTGTAGAAATCTCTGAACTCCATTCCTTGGAACTTCTTTCGGAGTTCTATCTCTAATCCACTCTGAGCCATTTTGACAAACTCGTGTTCAGGTAGGAAGACCCTGCAACGACTCCTGAGGCGTTTGAAACGTGCGATATAGTTGTCAGCGGCTCCACTCCTTTGGGACATCCTGGAAAGCTCCGGTACACACACCTCTAGTTCTGCACGATAGAACTGGGTGTGGAATTGCCTCTCCATGTCCTGCCAGGTAAATATAGAGTTTCGTAGGAGTGAGGAAAATGAAGTGAAGGCCAGCCTAGTGAGAGAATTAGGAAACAGAACTAACTTGAAGTAGTCAAAGTTAAAAAGGTTAGCGAATTCCCCACATTGGATAGTGAATCTAGCCACATGCTCCAGCGTAGATTGCCCTTATTCTGCAGAAAAAAAGAGTAAAGTCAGGGATTCGATATCCTTTTGGATAAGGATTCTCTTAATCTATGGCCACTGGGTATGGTTTATGAAACTTTGGCCTCCCTACTTGTCTGAGTCTAGGGCTATTCAGTTCTTGAACCATGTCTCTTACTATCTCCATGTTTATAGCAGGATTCCCTGTTTGGTTTTGATGCGCACTAAATTGGGGACCGAAAGAAGCTCCACACGGGCTACTTCCACCTCCTTGAAACATACCGACAAGTGGTATCAGAGCCTAACCTCTATCTCTAAAAGTTAAAACTATCTTGAGCTCAAGATCCCTTAATGGCTGCTGATAATACACATTTCCCCTAGTAATGAGACCACCCAAATCCTCCTAGAGGGTCTATCAATTACTAGACACTCTGTTCTTTGGATCCAATTATACAATTTGAACAAACAGAATGAAGAATTTTATCCAAGCTCAGAGCATGATCACTTGGATAGTAATAATCAAAGGCCCTTATGAACTTATTGAAACAGTAGGTGGGACTAAAGTCTTAAAGACTAAGGACATGAAGATCTCAAGAAACTACAAACTAATGCTTCAGCTATAAACATGCTTTATTGTGCTTTAGATGCTGTAGAATACAATAAGATCTCAGGTTGGGAGACAGCCCAAGATATATGAAACAAGCTAAAAGTAACATATAAAGGTACCATCAAAGTAAATGAGTCCAAAGTTAATCAGAATATGAGATTCTATGAACTATTTAAAATGAACGACGGTGAAGGCATATCTAACATGAATGCAAGAGTCGCCAATATCATCAACGAGCTTAAAAGATTGGGAAAAGCTTTCCCAGAAGAGGAACATGTCAAGAATATCCTCAAAAGCCTTCCGAAGAGATGGCAGGCCAAGAAAATGGCTATTGAGGAGGCTCAGAACTTGAAGACCTATAAATATGGTGAGCTTATCGAATCCATGTTGACTCGTGAAATCTCCATGAAGAACTTTAAAGTTAAGGAGAAGTTAGAGGATAAGAAGCAGAAGCCAATAGTTCTAAAGAAAAATACTACTGATAAAAGCTCCACCGATGATGAAGAAATGGTCATATTCACCCGCAAGATGCAGCAGATGTTCAGAAAGAATGATAAATATGGGAAGAAGCCATTCAAAAGGTCTGACAAGACCAAACATGAGTATGCAAAATAAAGGTTGTACACTAAATTTTGAAACATGGTAAAAGTTATACACCATGTAATTTACCTGTATGAAGAGTATTGTTGGAGATGACATGTATTTTAATGTCTTAGACTATCTCCAACAACCTTTTAGTTGGGCTCTTAATTTTAAATTTGAGGAAAGAGAGTTAAAAACTAACTTCAACAGTCTCTTAGTGACTTCTCACATCACTAAGAGTCTTATCATCCTCTAATAGTTCACTTTTTATCCCTCACAGCCCATCACCTACTTTGAATGTCACCAGCCAGGGCATATCAATAGTTGCTCAACTCTCAAAAAGGAGAAACGACATGGAAAGAAGGCAATGGTTGCCACTTGGAGCAACAATGATGAAACATCATCCTCCGAGAATGAAGCTACTGAAACAACAAATATATGCTTCATAGCTATAGAGACAAAAGCACCTAGAGCCACTGAGGTTGCTGAGTCATCCAATACCTTCGACGAGAAAGAACTCGATCAGAACAATGAGGTAAATTCCATATCTCTCTTCCGAGAAGAAATAATTAATGCCATGTGTGATCTTTATTCACTTGTGAAAAAAGTGTAATAAAAAGATAAGGACATTAAATAGAAGATGTAATGAAATTGAAGAAGTTAAACTCAAAGACATCTGATATCTTTTTCAAGACAACACTCGTCAAGATGAAAATCTTCAGATGACAATGAAGTTTGTCACTAAAGTCTATGAGGAGAATAAATCCCTCAGAAAGGACATTACATCAATTTAGAGTCACCTAGTGACTCAAAAGAGAAATAACTACCACCGTCGGTATTTTGGACGCAAAGCTTCTAGTAGGAAATGATGGAAACCACGGTCAGAAAGTTGTGTGCAACTTTTATGGAAAAGTATGCCATGCTACTGAGTTATGTTGGCATAAAAATGGTCATTATGATTCATACACACTGCACACTTGGGGTATCTTGCTCTCAAGAGCAGTGCTCGCGGCACATGTTAGCCAACGGGTGTGTTTATCTGTATCATTTAGAATAGTGTATAAATAACCTATTAAGACTAACAAAAGAGGACCCAAAAGTAAAAAATGTGGTACATTGACAGCGCATGCTCAAGGCGTATGACATATGATGAAACACAATTCATTATACTAGAGCGAAAACAAGAAGGAAACATCAGTTTCAGAGATGGCAAGAAAGGAAAAAATAGTGGGCCCTGGATCCATCGAAACCAATCCTTCTATTGATGAAGTCTCCCTAGTGACGGGTCTGAAGTACAACCTATTGAGTGTTGCTCAGCTCTGCGATAAAGCTATGAAGGTTATCTTCGACTCCTCTAGATGTAAAATAATAGACAGTAAGACAAATACTTTAATCCTTACTGCTACTAGGATAAATAATGTTTTTATGCTTAATATGGAAAATAAGTTTTCAAAAGAAGTATGTTTAATGTCAAAGGAAGAAAATTCCTGGCTATTGTTGAAGGGATGCCAATATTAAAATTTGAAAAGGATCATTAATAAAATGTTTGTCAATCAAGAAAACAAACTAGAAAATATTTCAAAAACAAAAATCTTATTTCAATGAAACGTCCATTAGAGCTGCTACATCTAGATCTCTTTGGCCCAGTTTAGTCATATAAAAAAGACGGAAGTTACCTTAATTCACCGAAATCGCTTCCTTCACCGCTCTAACCACTATCCACCACCTCTAGACCGTCATCGGAAATCGTCTCTTCCATCTTTCTCCATACTCTGCTCATCAAAAATCGCGTTCTAAGAGGACTCAGTTCATATATGCCTACAAAACAGAAACTCTAAACCGTTAGAATGATAGATCTAAATGGGAGAAAAAAATAAAAAGAAACGAGAAGAGAAAATGACGAACGAAATGGGACAAATACCCTTGTGGAAATAGCAAGACGGAGAAGGGAAACCGCCAAACAACAAGAGGAAGAAGGAAAACCATTGTCGTCATTCGAGGATCTCTCCATCACTGCTGAACAAATGAGCTACACCATTGTTTGGAAGGGACAACAGCATGCAAAGGAGAAGTCTTCATTATTGAGCCTTCATCATTGTCTAGCCACCACTATCGAGATACAAGCGCTGGAAAAATCATCAGAACGATGAAGATGTCGGTCGGTAATGGGGTTTTTTGCTTTTTGAGAGAGAAAGAATGAAGAAAAGGGAGACATGACAGTGAATTAGGATGCAAATGGTTAGGTTAAAACCCTAATCTAAAAAGGATGAATTTATATCCTTGTTAAAATAAAAAATGGATTCAAACCATATGATCCAATGTTGATCAATATTGATGAATGGTTCTGATTGAACCATTTTGTCTCATATACTATGTGTTGTCCACGTGTTGGTTGCTCCCCTAATTGGGTTTGGTAAGTCCACTTGCACGTAGATATACTTTGAACATGTAATTTTAATCAATACCTAGCCATAAATTCCAACACTTAGCCTCGGGAAAAGACTAAAATACGCTTTACTCGAATTTCAAAATTCTCAAATCCTCTCAAACAACTTAAACTCTTTTTAATCTAATCCGGACTAATTTATTAACGAAAACATGGATCAGGGGAGGAGCGGCAAAGGAAATGGACTTATCGTACGTAATTTCGTTTGATTTGGATGATTTTGACACGTTTTTTTTTAATCGTTTTGACTGTTTTTTGAATTCGGTTTCGCGACACGGGGCGCACGGCCATCACACCGTCACTTGTGGTGCAGCGTATGAACATCACGCCGCACCACAGGTGACGGCGTGATGGCCGTGCTTCTCACCACATGCCATGGCGTGATGTTCATACGCCGTCACCTGTGGCGAGGCGTGATAGCCTCACGCCCTCACACAGGTGAGGGCGTGATGCCCATACGTCCGTGTGGCGAAATCCGAATTATATATATATATTTAGTTAATTTAATTTAGTTAAATTTGAGTTATTTTTATTTTATTAATTTGAGTATAATTTTTATTTTGTTAATTTTAGTTTGTTTAATTTAGTTTAACTAAATTTTTATTTTGTTAATTTTATTTTGTTTAATTTAGTTTAGTTAAATTTTTTTGTTGTAAATTTTATTTTGTTAATTTTAGTTAAATTTAGTTGTTGTGAATTTTATTTTATTTTATTTAGTTTAACTAAATTTTTATACTTTTAATTTATTTTGTTAATTTTTGTTAAATTTTTATTTTGTTAATTTTATTTTGTTTAATTTAGTTTAGTTAAATTTTTCTTTTGTTAATTTTAGTTAAATTTAGTTAAATAATGTGGTCAATATGTGTAGATGGAGACGGAGAGTGTAGCCGGGAAATCTATTCAGTCAATAGCTAGGCAGCTAGATATGGATGAGGAGGATACACCACGTCATACGAGAAGGCGTGGTGTTGATATATCAGGCCATAGACGGAGAGCGGCTGAGACGCAGCAGTTGCGGGCGACTCAGATAGATCAGCCTGTGTTGGATCGGCCCTAGTTGGGGGGAAAGGAGGCGGATGATTCAGGAGACCGAGATCCTAGTCTTGACGTTGTCGATGAGTATTTTCAGGAGTTAGCTGAGACGCAGTGACGGCATGGATCTGATGGTGATGATCATCATCATCATGTGCAGCCAACCTAAGGCTCGAGCAGACAGCGGATGGGTGGTCGATTTGCTAGTACTGGTATTATTTATAGTTTAGTATTATTTATAGTATAGTATTATTTCAAATTGAGTATTATTTTTTAGTTTAGTTTAGTATTATTTAAATTTTAGTATTATTTATAGTTTAGTATTATTTATAGTTTCGTGTTATTTTTAGTTTAATTTAGTATTATCTAAAATTTAGTATTATTTATAGTTTAGTATTATTTATAGTTTAGCACTATTTAAAGTTTAGTATTATTTATAGTATAATATTATTTAAAATTGAGTATTATTTATAGTTTAGTATTATTTATAATTTTAGTATTATTTATAGTATAATATTATTTAAAATTGAATATTATTTTTTAGTTTAATTTAATATTATTTATAATTTCGTATTATTTTTAGTTTAGTTTAGTATTATTTATAATTTAAGTATTATTTATAGTTTAGTATTATTTATAATTTTAGTATTATTTATAGTTTAGTATTATTTAAAGTTTAGTATTATTCATAGTATAATATTATTTTAAATTTAATATTATTTATTTTAGGGACCAGAAAACGGTCCAAAGCTACTGAGGACCGTAGCTTGATTGTTTCGGGGTCGGTGGAGGGTGGCCCTAGTGATGGTTTCGTGATTCCTAGTTTTCTAGGAAACGTTGCCTCGTGGATGTTGGGAGGGGAACATTGATCTTATCTTACGTGCTACAACAGATCATTAGCATGTGGCACATTGGAGTGATGGTATCGAGGTACGACACCCGAGGTAAGAATAATTTGCTTAATAAATTTATTTACTTATTATTTTTAACCCTAACCCTAAAAAACATACAGTAATTGTATATGTGTCATGTTTACAGCTGAGGGATATGGTAGAGAGGACTGGGTTGTCTCACCTCCCATCCACCATGTTCAAAAACTTGGATGCGCCTCTGATATCTGTGTTTGTGGAGCGGTGGTAGCCCGATACAAACTCCTTTCACATGCCGTTCGGGGAGATGACTACTATTCTTCTGCATGATGTATGGCAGATTCTATGTATTTCGGTGCACGGTCAGATGATCTCCGATACACGCAGTGTTGAGCGGTTGCATGCCATGTGTATGATGATGTTTGGGGTCACTCGGCAGGAGTTGCTATCGCCGGCAGCACATTACTGGAGTGGTGGAGGTGTTTATGTTGATACTGTGGAGAGACTTACCCAACCGGGGGGGTCCAAAGGACGGGACTCGAGCCACAGCGTGGATATGGCTTCTGTTAAGATCCACCTTGTTTGTCGACAAGAGTGGCTATAGGATTAGGTCGTCCCATCTCCAGGAGGATCACGGCAGTGTCAGAGCGGCAGTTGGACGTTCTTAGGGATCTGCTACACTTGCCACCTTATATCGGCAGTTGGGGATATCAAGCAGAGGAGAGTGCTCATGTATTTATGGATGTTTGACCCTCCTCTAGGCGTGGATATATAAGTATTTTCCGATGTTCCAGCCCCATCGACTACCACTCGAGATTCCAGATGATTCTCCATGGGCGTGCAGATGGGAGGTCGAGACTTCAGGCAGGAAAGCCGCCCGACTCGAGACCATTCGTGCACAGTTGGACCACATGACGGCAGCCGAGGTAAAATAATATTTTATAACTTGCAATAATTTACTTGAATAAAGGTAATTTGTTATTTTCATGTTATTATAATTTTTTACAAGTGACGTGGTTGCCTTATGGTCCAGTCGCTGATGGCGATCAACTACGAGTGTCCTACGTGATGCGTGCGGCGCCTAGCTAGAGCTTATGAAATATATATTATGATAAGTGTGTTACGACTATGGATGTGATCTTCCTAAATGCTCTATCTCTACTAGACGCTGCCACTTAGGGGCAAGTGTACCCCGTCGTATCAAGTAATAATCCGGTTAAGACCGGGTATCGAATCCACGGGATTTATAACTACAAGTATTAAACGACTCGGTTTTATACGTTATCTAAGCGGTGAATACTTTGAGTTGATTCGGGGAACAACTACAAACTGCTCCTAACTACGGGTGAGAAAAATTTATATAACAAAAACTCTACGAAGTGATATGGATGATGATAAGTTATAAATATGATAAACAATGACTCTCAATATATATACGGTTAATGGTTTGCTCTTGCAATGACGACTACGTGTAGTGTGACCGACCCATGAAGTACTTAGACTACGTGGTTCCTAGTCAAGGCGTGTCTAATGCTTGGGATTAGAAATTAGGGCCCTAAGTTCTGTGGCTTGTCAATTCCTACGGTTTCCGGAGTGTCACTTCCGGTAAGGCAACACCTATATGAATCCCTAAAGATAGCCCGAATGGCGTCGGCAATCGCGTTCCCCTACACAATAATCAACTACGAGTATCAAAACAAGTAACAAACATCAACACATATATAGAAAAAGAGATTATGAATCATAAATTATAAATATGGAGAATGTAAATATGGAATACAACCAAGCCTAGTACATAGGAAGAGTACAAGCTAATTAGCAAGTGAAAAGGGAAGAATCCACCCTCGAAACTAGCTAACCGGACTCAAAGCTGTCTCTTAGGACTTGGAGGTGGAGCTTTCGAGCTTGGTGAACGGAGATGGAACGGAACTTTGATGGAATGCCGGAATCAACGAACAAGCTCACAAGGTGATAGAGTTTTGCTATGTAAAGCCTAAAAACAAAATCTAAAACTATGAAGCAAGAGCTTAATCTATCACAAGAATTGTATATCAAAAGCTATCTAAATGAGTGCTAGTCACTCTTATTTATACACATCAAGCTAGGGGTAAAATTGTAAGTTTACAAGGTGCAAGCATGGAGGAACATGATTTTCTGCAGATTTCCCATGACACGCCCCGCGTATGGTGGAGCACGCCCCGCGTATTGACCCATTCCTTCAGAAATCTCCTGCATGTGGACCAAATTCAGATCTTGTTGTCTCAACCACGCCCCGCGTGTACTAGGGTATGCCCCGCGTGGTTGAGCTCCTGAGATTTAATGGCTCGAAATGTGTATTTTATGCCTTGCGTGGCCTAGCGGACGCCTCGCGTATATGAGTTCCTGGAATTTTAGATTGAAGAACTTCCCATATACGCCCCGCGTGTAGGTTGGGACGCCCCGCGTGACAGCAGTTGACCTGGAAGACCATGCAGTCTGACATTTATGATTGAGCTCATCATTGCTCATACGCCCCAAGTGTAACGTAGGACGCCCCGCGTGACAATGGGCAAATCCCACGTGGTGCCTACAGATTGAGCAATCATTTCTGACTTGGTGTTCCACGCCCCGCGTATGTCGGTGGATCTTTGCTCCTTACTCGTACCTGAAATACAATTCTCGAGAGCCGAGTTAGCTTGACGTTTTATTTTCTAAATTAATCAAAAATAAGGAAAATTAACCGAAAGTATGGAATTTATTTTTATTTCGTTATTTTATCAAAACATTCTATTTTTGCAATTAAAATTATTTATTTAATCCAAAATTAAACCGTAAATCACGCTAAAAGATAGGGACGAAACGCCCCTATCAACCCTCCTCGGACTTTAAAGTTTTACTTGTCCTCAAGTAAAAGAAATCGAAAGACAAGGGATTGAGATTATTAAGAAACAAACTGTCGGTTGGTTTTACCAAGTGCGTGATCCCAAAGCTAAAGTTTTATGCAAAGTTTTCGGCAAGTACCTACGCAAACAAATGAGTGACCAAAACTTGTTTGAAACCTCCATGATCAAATTTAATAGGCAATATTAACGGGGGTTGATCATCTTTTGAGAACCCGATATTACCTCACCAAGGGATTTCACTCTTACGCTCAAATTTTGGCGGTCGGTGTTTTTGCACTCTCCTTTGCACTTACTCGAAGTCACTTTGAGTTTGCATTTTTATCCGGGTTTTTCCTCCTATGTTATGGTCTAGGCAATATTAAAAATGAACCCGGAGGGGGTTGTAATGTGGGTGGCTTTTTAGTGGTTAATTTTTAGAAACTCGAGTTCAAACACCATTTTGATGATCGCACAGTGTTTTTATTTTGGCCTTGGCGAGTTCGTAAAATATAACTCGAAATTGCTCGGGTGGAGCTTGAGAATGCCTTTTGCTCTTTATTGTGTTTTTCTTTTTCTTTTTGTTTTGAGAGTGGCACAAAAACGATTTCGAAAGCTTATGGTGCTTACTTATCAAGGCCTTGGCTTGTTTCGGGTAATTCATGTGCGATTTGATTTTGTTGGTATTTGAGCACGAGAAAAAAGGGTTAGATGTTAAAAAGGTATTTAACAACAAAAAGTCGGTTAATAGGCTCGAGGGGGTTTCCTAGAGGTTAATGAAAACGAGAAAAATAAGTTAAGAAAATAATCAGCCTAAGTAGGTTCGTTTTATCATCTATTGCCATTCTTACCAAAATAAGTGTACTTAACCCGGTATTAGGTGCAAACTCTATGAATCGAGTGAAGTCAAAGCTCTCGAAAAATTGTGAAAGAAATAGAGTTATCGTACGAACTCTTTTAGGCTCAAAAATATCTCACAAAATTTCGGGTTAAATTGTGTACGTTCAAGTTCTCGTCAAATTTTCAACTATCCCGTTTTTATTGCCTTTTTGAATTTCATTGTGGAGATGACCTGTGGGTTAGGACTCAATGCTTTTGTTTAGTACGAATCTAGGCTTTGCATAAATTCTATAACTTCAGAATCAAGACTAAAATTTCTTACTTAAACTGATCCTTTCTGTTAACGTCTTTACATTTAAGAACAAATAACAGAACTTTTAATTAATTTCAGAGGGGGGTAGTGTGTCGAAAAAATTTAAGAATCAATAAATTAGTTTAATTATTTTGTTGTTTATTTGATTTTTTATTTTTGTTTTTGTTAGTGCAAAATAAACGGTGAGTGCGGGGTTACACGGCCCTCCGCGTTATTAAAATGACGTCTATTCCAAGGACGTCGCAAAAGAAAGGAAAAAAAACGAAAATAAAGATGGAATTTAAAAAGGGACCCTGAAGGTCAGGTCCTACGTGTGGCGTACCCAGGGGGCGCCCCGCGTAGGAAGTGCGTTTTAAGCTTATTTTAGCCAGAGACTCGGATACACGGGGCGCGCTAAGAGGGGCGCCCCGCGTGTTCCGAGCTCTGGGCCAGTTATACGGGTAAAACGGTGGGGCATGCGGGGCGTAGAATGGGGTACGCCCCGCGTGTTCGTTAGTAACTTAAATAAATATATAAAAGAAACAACACAGAAATGGAAAATAAACGAAACAACACAAGGAGAAAGCATACGAAAGGGAAAGATATATTAAAGGAAAGTACAAGATAAACATAAAAGATAAAAACATAAAAACACGAACGAAAAAACGTAAACACGAAAAGGAAAAACATAAAACAAAGGAAAACATAAAACAAAGAAAGGGAAACTAGGGCCGATGCGGAGGAGGATTTCCATGGATATTGAAGTGGGTGAAGAAGGTGTTGGTGAAGGCATCGAAGCTGGCCCTATCCGCTTGCCTTTGAGCCTCGGAGGCGTCGAGGCAAGCATCGAGGGCGTCAAAGCGTGAGTCGAAGTGGGCCCGATCACGTCGTTGGTTGTCCTCCAAAATATCCAACCGGGCATAAATGGAGTTGAAGTCGTGGTTGGGGGGTGGACTAAAGTTGATTCCTAGGTCGGAGTCCCAACCTTCTTCCGCTTGTTGCTCGCCCGCCCCCGAACTCTCACCCGGGCCGGAAGCACGGCGTTTGAGGGACTTGAAGGCGTTTTTCTCTAAGGGGTGGGGTTCGAGATGGCGAAGGCGGTCAAGGGCGGCGCCGCTAAGGGCGGTAGTGGCAAAAATAGTGACAAGATGGTCGAGCCCAAGTTTGGCACGCGTTCGGGTTGGCATATGGTGGAGCATAGTAGCAACAAGGAAAGAGAGGTCGAATGTGAGACCGTTGGCGGAACAATACAAAGCCAAGAGTTCGAGCTTATTGACTTTGTTAGACTCAGACTTCCCCGTGAAATAATAGCTGATGAAGCGGTGGAGGAGGTAGAGGATGGGGTCGCAGATGCTTCCCGGGTGGAGGTTGGATACATCATAAGTGTCCGAGCCAGTGATAGTGGCCCAGAATTCGCGGACGGTGTCATCGGAGGGCCAATGGGTGGTGCCTGGTTCCGTTTGCTTTGTGAAATGGGAGCGGATCCAGGCCGTGTCAATGGAGTATGGATGGTTGTGAAGGCGGAAGTTGAAGAGGGCGGCCCCGGGGACACCATTAGAGTCAAGTGTGGAGAAGAATTCCAAAACCAGTGACGGGTACACAAGATGGCAGGCACGAAAGTGGTCGTGCCAACCAAGGGCTCGTAGACGATCCTCGAAAGCACTACTAAGGTCGTAGTGGTTGAGAATGCTCTGATCGATATATGGGAGGGCCATGACGGTGGAAGTGGAGACAGTGAGGTATTGGGCCCCTCCGCTTCCGTGTGGAGGTGAAATGGGGCATTGTATTGGTTGGTGAGTGGTGGTATTTCTTCTCGTTCGGGTGGTGGTGGCGATTGGTGTTATTGGGAACGAGAAGAGCGGGCCCGAGTGGACCGCGGGGGGCGGATGTCGACTGCACGCTTGCTTCGGGTTATGGTTTTGGAGGAGTGAGGAAGAATGTAAGAGGAATAGGGGGAGGTAGAGTGAGTGTGAGGGAAGGAGTGATTAAAAGGATGGAGTATAAATAGGGGAGGAGTGGGAATCCAAGTGAAATCCGGATTCCCAAAGGGGTACGCGGGGCGTGAAGGGGCCACGCCACGCATATCCCACCTCCTGATCTTTATTTGACACAAAAACGGCATGGCACGCGGGGCGTGCGGGGGAGCACGCCTCACGTATCACACCTCCTGGCCATTAATACGTAGGAGAACGGCGAGGACGCGGGGCGTGCCTAGGGGTATGCCCCGCGTGGAAGAAATTTTTCGGTTGTTTCAAGGGGATTTTTGAATTTTTATGGATTTTAACTGTTATTTAATGTTTTTATTATTTTAATAAGTAATTAGGAGAGTGGTTAAAACAAAATTAATGAAGAGGGAAGTTAAAGAAGTTTGAATTTAAAAAGGTGAAGTGTGATTGGAAGGGAGAAGAGGTGGAGTGGAGAAGTGAGAAGGACTTTTGGGGAAGAGGAAAGAGTGATGGGAGAGGTGGAAGAGGAAAAGGCTGCCATGGAGAGTTGCAATTCGTAACTCCCCTAGGATACGCGGGGCGTGGTAGGAGGGACGCCCCGCGTAACGCGTCTTTTATTTCAGAAATGGGACAGACGCGCAGCTGCGCGGGGCGTACTGGTGTGTACGCTCCGCGTGGCTTATTTTTGGATTACAAATAGGATTTGTTTTTCTTTTGATTTTTATTTAAAGGAAACGAAACTGGAAAAGAAAATGTAGGACATGAAAATTGGGGAAGGAAACTCCCTTATTCGAGCTTGGGTTGCCTCCCAAGAAGCGCTACTTTATAGTCGGTGAGCTTGACTCAGAACTTCCCCCTAGGTGTATGCTTCCATTCGCGTTAGAAATGTAAACTCTTGAATAAACAATCCGTACCTGCAAAATGGATTGTTAGTTTCAAAGAAATTTAACGAAAACCAAAAACTATATTTAAAGAAATTGTTGAAGAGTTTAGTTTGCTCACTCTTTGACTCCTTTGGTAGTTCAAAAAGAGTGAAGTATTGTGAGTTAGAAGGAACCCCAAACTCTTCTAGTTTTGGATTCTCTTCCACGGGTTCACACTCAACCGGCTTATCGATTAGAATTTTCGTTTCCTCGCAATTGAGACATCCTTCATTATTTGGAGAATCCTTTTGAGAAAGCTCAATTAACTCAAGCTTCCCATTTTGACCAACCGGATTGGTATCTCTAATTGATTCGTCCGCGGTTGAATCAAGAGGAGACTTCAATCTGGCAATTTGATTTCCCAAATCCCTACAATATGCCTCAGTGTTAGATAATCTTTCATGAATATCTTTAAGCATAGAGATTACCACATCGAATTGCGAGGTTGAGTGTTGGTGCGAACATTCGTCCTCCATGTGGTCATCCCACATATGACGAATATGAGGCATCATACTATGGAAAAAATCATTAGTAACAACAAGAAAGAAAACAAATTATTCACAAAGAGAAAATAATATTTACAAATGCTTAGACTAACAATAAAATGTTTTTGTCTAATATTGCAAGAAATTATAAATCCCTGGCAACGGCGCCAAAAACTTGATGTGTGCGGCGCCTAGGTAGAGCTTATGAAATATATATTATGATAAGTGCATTACGACTATGGATGTGATCTTCCTAAATGCTCTATCTCTACTAGACGCTACCACTTAGGGGCAAGTGTACCTCATCGTATCAAGTAATAATCCGGTTAAGACCGGGTATCGAATCCACGGGATTTATAACTACAAGTATTAAACGACTCAGTTTTATACGTTATCTAAGCGGTGAATACTTTGAGTTGATTCGGGGAACAACTATAAACTACTCCTAACTACGGGTGAGACAAATTTATATAACAAAAACTCTACGAAGTGATATGGATGATGATAAGTTATAAATATGATAAACAATGACTCCCAATATATATACGGTTAATGGTTTGCTCTTGCAATGACGACTATGTGTAGTGTGACCGACCCGTGAAGTACTTAGACTACGTGGTTCCTAGTCAAGGCATGTCTAATGCTTGGGATTAGAAATTAGGGCCCGTAAGTTCCGTGGCTTGTCAATTCCTACGGTTTCCGGAGTGTCACTTCCGGTAAGGCAACACCTATATGAATCCCTAAAGATAGCCCGAATGGCGTCGGCAATCGCGTTCCCCTACACAATAATCAATTACGAGTATCAAAACAAGTAACAAACATCAACACATATATAGAAAAAGAGATTATGAATCATAAATTATAAATATGGAGAATGTAAATATGGAATACAACCAAGCCTAGTACATAGGAAGAGTACAAGCTAATTAGCAAGTGAAAAGGGAAGAATCCACCCTCGGAACTAGCTAACCAGACTCAAAGCCGTCTCTTAGGACTTGGAGGTGGAGCTTTCGAGCTTGGTGAACGGAGATGGAACGGAACTTTGACGGAATGCCGGAATCAACGAACAATCTCTCAAGGTGATAGAGTTTTGTATGTAAAGCCTAAAAACAAAATCTAAAACTATGAAGCAGGAGCTTAATCTATCACAAGAATTGTATATCAAAAGCTATCTAAATGAGTGCTAGTCACTCTTATTTATACACATCAAGCTAGGGGTAAAATTGTAAGTTTACAAGGTGCAAGCATGGAGGAACATGATTTTCTGCAGATTTCCCATGACACGCCCCGCGTATGGTGGAGCACGCCCCGCGTATTTACCCATTCCGTCAGAAATCTCCTGCATGTGGACCAAATTCAGATATTGTTGTCTCAACCACGCCCTGCGTGTATTGGGGTACGCCCCGCGTGGTTGAGCTCTTGAGATTTAATGGCTCGAAATGTGTATTTTACGCCTTGCGTGGCCTAGCGGACGCCTCGCGTATATGAGTTCCTGGAATTTTAGATTGAAGAACTTCCCATATACGCCCCGCGTGTAGGTTGGGACGCCCCGCGTGATAGCAGTTGACCTGGAAGACCATGCAGTCTGACATTTATGATTGAGCTCATCATTGCTCATACGCCCCGCGTGTAAGGTAGGACGCCCCGCGTGACAGTGGGTAAATCTCACGTGGTGCCTGCGGATTGAGCAATCATTTCTGACTTGGTGTTCCACGCCCCGCGTAGAGGGTGATACGCCCCGCGTATGTCGGTGGATCTTTGCTCCTTACTCGTACCTGAAATACAATTCTCGAGAGCCGAGTTAGCTTGACGTTTTATTTTCTAAATTAATCAAAAATAAGGAAAATTAACCGAAAGTACGAAATTTATTTTTATTTCGTTATTTTATCAAAACATTCTATTTTTTCAATTAAACTTATTTATTTAATCCAAAATTAAACCGTAAATCACGCTAAAAGATAGGGACGAAACGCCCCTATCACTACGCGGTTGGATACGGTGTAGAGACATTGTTGAGCCATATATGTCCGATTGAGTCCTACGTCATGTCGGTTATGTTCAGCCTATCTCGGCTGAGCATATTAGACCCGATACTACATTCCGGCCATGGAAGTCTCTATCGTACAGACTCGCGCATTCATCTGTTACAGTTGATGATACTTGGTGGAGATTTCCATCGACTCGTGGCGTTGATTGGAGGAGATGCCAGGCAGTTGGAACTGATCCCACTACTTGTGATGTTGGGTACATGGAGTGGTATAGACGATATTCACATCCTCGTTTGCTTCATGCCCCTCGGGATGCGCTGGTCCACCATTTTCGCTCCAACAGCAAATATGTAGGTTTATTATTATTTTTTATTTATTATTGGTTTACATATGTTTGTTTTCTAATATTTAATTTTCTGCAATGTGTTGGCCATTTGGCACGCATCACTGAGCGGGCGATCTCACGCCTGCCCAATGAGGATTAGGAGGCTCCACCTATTAGGACTGATATGGAGGAGTGGCACCGGGCGAACAGATATCTGATGTAATATACTAGAACTTATTGTTTTTAACACATTTTAATACATTTGAAAACATATGTAATACTGCATGTATATTAATTAATTGTAATGTTAATCATTTATATTTAAAACTAAAAGGTTAATAATTCAAATTATAATCCGTAAGAATCCGCAATAAACCACTAATCCGCAATAATTCAAATTATAATCCGCAATAAACTATAAGGTTGCAAAGTAATTTTTTTTCTCTTCCGACACGCGGGCGTGAGGACATCACGCCTCACTATATGGTGAGGCGTGTGGCTATCACGCCTCACCTTCTGGTGAGACGTGGTGAGGCGTGATACACACATGCCTCGCCACTTAGTGAGGCGTGATACACACACGCCTCACCACTTAGTGAGGCGTGATGTCTTCACGTCTGAGTGTCGGGAGAGGGAAAAAATAAGTTTTCCCACCCCAACACCTGAAAGCGCATTTTCATCCTTTCGGGTGGCTAGGGGTGGGAAATTGTGGCTGGAAATAACAACACCCTTTTAGTTTCATAAATGTTAAGATTTATCTAGGTCAATTAAATTAGTTCGAATAAAGCATATGAAATCATCCAAATATATCATAAAATAATTTTTAATTAAATTCACATTGCGTATATGTACGCGAGTAAAAAAAATCATGTTCTAATATATAATCTTACCTATGTCGTGTATATAATTCTAAAATTAAAACAATTAATTCGAGATATTATTTTGAATATATAAAATTAAATAAATAAATTCAAATTGACGTGAAAGCATCATTTGAATTCAATAATATACTTAAAATGTTCTTATTAAAGTTTACATTTTATTTAACGTATATGAATATACATAAAATTAAAAGTTGGGACTTTAATTTGATGAAACATAATTACTTGTATATTATACACGTAGCTCCAAAACAAAAATTAAATTAATTCGAGATGTTATCCCGAATCGATAAAATTAACCAAAATTAATTCGTATTGATACGAAAATGTCATTCGAATTTATAATATACTTAAAATATTTCTTATTAAAGTTCACATTTTATTTGGCATATATACGATATATATAAAATAAATTGGATTTTAATTTAATAAAGTACAAATTACGTATACGTTATTGACGTAATTCCCAAACCAAAAATAAATGAATTCGAAATGTTATTTCGAATCAATAAAAAATAACCAAATTAATTTGAATCGATGTGAGAACGTCATTCGAATTCATAACCAAATTAATTCTAAACGGTGTGAAAATGTCATTAGAATTTGATAATAAACTCCAAAATATCCCTTATTAAAATTCTTATTCTATTTATCATATATATACATAAAATAAAATAGGGTTTTTCGATAAATATGATTGTGTGTATGTTATACATGCAACTCCAAATTAAAACAAACCTAAACTCAATAACCCCAAAACACAAAAGTACATAGTCTGTATCAATAATTCAAAGCAAATCAAATAGCAAACACGTAATATCATGATAGTACCGATATGTCGGGCGAGGTATGGTGAGATCACGTCTTTTCCCTACACGTAACCGGAAAAATAAACCTCTGATCTCTCCGAAGTCAATCCTTATCAAAACTAAACCATATAGAGTCAATTCGAATAGATAGGGCAACTCGAAACCTAGAAAAGGAAAGGCGGATCGAGCAGACCACGTGTCCTGAACTGAGAGAATCAAAAGCCAAGCACGCCTGTTATATTATGAAAACAAATATGTACCAATGATTGATCAGAAATGTTGAAAATAAGCAAGGTTTGACCCATATGGCCTAGCGACTTATCCGGGTTCATAGAAAAGACCGCCTCTCGGAACTCATCAGTAGAGAAGGGACAATAAATAAATCATTCATATCATTTGTAACAAAATGATACATAAAATCAAGACATACATTATTAGAATCACAATTAATATAAAAAAGAGAAAAAACATGTAACTACTTGAGCCATATCTGAATGCTCATTTGCCCAGGTCTCATCATCCCGCTAAATAGCAGAAACCACATTCCTCCCCTCTTAGAAGACTCCGTGTGGTGGAAGTATTTGATATTTCGATCCCCACCTTGAAGCTATAAGCTCTTCGACCACTAATCAGAGGCGGGTCCAGCCCAGGGCTCAGGGGCTCCGGCCCCCTGCTTCACCCTTAAGTAATATTGGTTCATTACTTGATAGCCCCCCGTAATTTTAGTTTATGTTGGTGTTTATGAAGTATAATTCCAATATTTTAAGATGGTTCAATTGGTTAAGAGACATGTTTCATCTTAAAAGGTCTTAAGTTCAAATCCTTTGAAGCTCATTTTTTAAAAGCTGTTATTTATCTATTTAAATTTTTACACTTTTGAGACTAAAGAAAACTTAAATTTTAAATATATCTACTTCTTTTAGGCGCACTTTTAATTTTTTTTTTATTATTTAAAACATTGAAATGACGAAAAATTAGGGTGCTAGAGGCTAAAAAAAATTGCTCAACCCTATCAAGCTGAAGTTTAGAAATTTCCTCAATCTCCATAAATCGAACTCGGACACCAGCTGTGAATCCTGGATCCGCCACTACAACAAGTGATAATTCAACAGTAATTCTCATTACAAAAATGGTATATACGCTGCCTTACATGCACCTCATGAGTAATAAAAAAATTATGGTGCTGGAAGCTAAAAAAAACTTTGCTCAACCATATCAGTCTGAAGTTTATAAATTTCCTCCATCTCCATAAATCTAACTCCGACACCAACCGCAAGGTTAAAATTAGCACCCCCCCCATATATAAAATCATGGATCCGCCACTGCAACAAGTGATAATTCAACTTAACCATTTGCTCTCTAACCAACACTCAACTCTGTCATTAGAGTCATGCATGATAAAATTAATGTGAGTCTTCATTGATTAATTATAGTTAAACTAAGCACCTCACTTTTGCATCGCTTGAATATTCCCATCATGCCAATCATAACCAATCGAGCTCCTCCAATACGTCCTAACAGCCTCATCGAACTCTCCTCCCCACAATCAGTAATTTTCATTGCGAAAATGGTATATATGCTGCCTTACATGCACCTCATGAGTAACCAAAAATTAGGGTGTTGGAGACTAAAATTTTTTTTTGCTCAACCCTATCGGGCTGAAGTTTATAAATTTCCTCTATCTCCATGAATCTAACTCTGACACCAGTCGTAAGGCTAAAATTAGCCCCCTATATATAAAATCCTGGATCCGCCATTCCAACAAGTGATAATTCAACTTAACCATTTGCTCTCTAACCAACACTCAGCTTTGTCATTAGTGTCATGCATGATAAAATTAAGGTAAGTCTTCATTGAGTAATTATAATGTTAAACTAAGCACCTCACTTTTGCATCACTTGAACATTTCCATCATGCCAATCATAACCAGTCGAGCTACTCCAATACATCCTAACAGCCTCATTGAACTCTCCTCCCCACAACCAGTAATTCTCATTGCGAAAATGGTATATACATTGCCTTACATGCACCTCGTGAGTAACCAATACAATAGGATGGTGGTCAGATACACTTATAAAGGAAATATTCAATTTGGCATTCGGAAAAGTAGGTCAACTAATAACCATTGATTAAGAACATGTCTAATATCTCCTCGACAAAACTTTTAGTCCATCTACGTCTCTTTTAGGTATAACCGTAACAGGCAGGGTAAATCAACCAACTTAGTAGTCAACAACTTCACGGAACCCACTAAATAACCATTCCAGGTGAGTCGCCCCTCCACGTTTATCTGAGACAAATAAAGTATAATTCAAGGCTCAGATAACACAACAAGGAAGAGACTACCTATCTTTCTTCTCATGCAACAAATTGCAAGACAATAATCTATTACTACGACCATGAACCATACAACTAGTACATCTTTATTTGACAGAGGTATCATCATTAATAAGAGCAACATTAGTGGTTGCAACACACTAAGTTACAAAGAGGTGCCACATACGTATAAAAAAAATACTCTATTATAATCCATTGTTACTTCAAGATTTGAGCTCTATACATCATCTCAATTAATTACAATTAACCAAAAAATAATTAATTCAATACTTATTAATAACCCCATAAAAATTAAATATCCAATAAAGGAATTAATTTCATAATAATAATAATTTACTAAAATTTAGTTGAGAATTGGTGTATTTGTAGTGCGAAATTAGAAAATTATTGGATAGAATGGTGTAAATAATGGAAAAACTTGTATAAATAATGAAAAATTAAAAATATACCGGGTATCAGTTTAATATAATCAAAAAGTAAAATAAAAAACTTGTATAAGGAATTATATGATATTATCAGATATTAGTATAAAAAATTAAAAACAAAAAAATTTGTATAAATAATGAAAAAGTTACCATTTTATATAATGAAAAAAAATAAAATGGAAATTTAAGAGTGGCAGGCAGTGTGACCCTCCATTGTCTGACACTTAGGTGCTGTTTGATAAAACTGAAAATTAAGTGCTGAAAAAATAAGTACTGAATTTTAAGTGCTGAATATTATAAGTGCTGAAAGTATTGAATGATTTAACTTTTATAAAAATATTTGTTGATAATGTTTAACTTAAACTATTAAGTTAAATATTTTGACTTATCAAAATAAGTGATTTTTAACTTAATTAACTAATTTAAGTGGTGGAGAAACAACCGTTATCAAACGCACTTAAATTAAATAAGTGCTTAATATTTTAATTTAAGTAATTAAGTGCTTTATCAAACAAGGCCTTAGTATTTCAAAAAGGCAGCTGGCGCACCGCAAACGACATGTAATGCACGTGATAATTGTGGCGCTTCAGTGCTCTGCGTCAAGTTTAGAGTCCCTCTTATTCCCTTTTGTTCAAAACCTGGCTTTTACAATATGTGTTACTATTGCAAGCAACTTACTTTGTTTGTAACATCAATATCACTTCATCAAAAAAAAAACATCAATATCACACTAACTCTAGTGTTGGGTGCAGGGTCGGCCCTGGGCATAGGCCAGGGTGCGGCCGTCTAGAGCCCAAGGCTAAAAAGGTCCAAAATTTTCAATTTTATTGAATATATACTATTTTTTTTGTTATAAATTTAGTTATAATACCCATTAGGTCTAAAAATTAATCAAATAATATGATATTTTAGGGCTAAATGAGCCCAAATTTCTATTTTTAGATTTTTTAGTACAATTTTTTTTTATTAAGGGCTCATTATCTCTTATTTCGCCTGAGGCCCTTAAAATGTCAGGACCGGCCCTAGTTGGATGTTACAAATTTGTTTATGTAACAAGCTTGTAACTCCCACCTAATAAAATCGATATGAGAACAATAATAACTCAAAATAGAAACATGCACATCAAGCAGCTGCATATCTCCAACTAGTTTATAGCAATTGAGCTCTCGATAGTATTCCGATTGCATGGACTATTAGCAAAAGGTGAGATAAGAGTTTTGAGATGAGTATTATAGGAATTGGTTCCATTGGTTACGAGTGGGACATGTTTGGATTAATTAGGATTAATCCAACCTGCATGAAATGGAACGGGCCAGGCCCATCTTATGATATGGAGTAATAAGGGTTTTGGGCTCCATATAAAAGGAGCACAATTAAACTCTAATTAACCACCTGATCATAATCAGATACATCGAGCCCCCTTTCTCCTCTCAGCCTCCTGCACCTCTCTCTCTCTCTCTCTCTCTCAATCTCTCAATCAGTTCGTCTTCTAGTCTGTGGATTACACATTCTTCCCCGGCTAAACACCGAGTGGTTTATTGTCTCTAATGGTACAAAGATCGTGGTGATTAGATCCGCTTCTGCTACCGCTTCTGCTTCTAATGAGATTAATCGGTTAAATAAGGTATGTCTGATCCTTTAATCTCAATTGGATTAGTTGTCGATAATCCCTTCATTGGTATTAGAGCCTCATATCTTGTACTCTATGTTTTCTGTATCCATAGATATGAAGAAAGCTGTGGCATCATTCGATAGAATGGACGTATTGATTGATTGAGTAATTGAGTGTTTCTGTTATTTGATTATCGAACAACATGAATAAAGTTTCTTTTTTTTATTTGTATCAAAAAGTGTGTTTTTTGATCTCCTTAAAGTGAAACAAAATCAAAAGAAATCCATATTTTATGTTTTTTAAAATTGTTCTAGGTCAGAAATCTACCTTGGGATGCGTGTTTCTCGAAAATTCTATTCACAGATTGAAAAAATGTCTTTTAAATTCGTCTTTGGTCTGTTGTTTCTCTGTAAATCATTTTTGCCATGTTTTTTTTTTGAGAAAACTGACCCACCATCATGTCCAGAACCCCCAAAAACCCTAGGATCGATATATTAAGGCGGCTGAACTGAGTTCGGAAGGGCGACGCATGGCCCCCACGCGCCACCCCATGCGCCGCACAGGCCGAAGCACGTGAGCGGCGTGTGTAGGCGCATGTGGCTGCTCTCAATGCCCGTTTTTCGGCAGATTGAATCGAAATAATTTTTCGGACTTTTTGGTATATTTTTGGACTATCAAAATATTTAATTTTACCATATTAGATATTATAAAAGGGATAAACTCAGTGGAAATTGTTTTTCTTTTTACCGAAAAATTAAGAAAAATTTATTAAAGTTTTTATAAAATGATTGTTGTGTTTTTTAAGGTCCCCACTATGATCAAAACGTGTTTTGATTGACGAAATAAATTTATGTAGATGTACACTAACTTCATTTTCGTTTTTTGTTGTTAAGTCAGCAATGGTGGGAATCGTGTTCGTGCCAATTGTTCCTAGAACAAAAGCTCAATTCATGACCTTGGAAAGATTCCACACGAGGCTGGAAAAGTGCAAAATGAGTTCTACAACAAGATGGGATGATGTTGACCTGCTCAAGGTTCACACCTTGATGTAGTGTGTAGTATCATATAATGGTCTATCAATAGACAATAGTAATCTTCCCCGCTTTAAGGCTATGAGGGATTCTTTTTCCCGCGTTTCAGGGCTGCACAAACTGCACATTGAAAGTTATTGCGAATCGCATATGTGCTATGTCCGATCCATCCACATTTTTATGGAAAAGCTAGATGCGTTAGGGGTTATCCTCCCAGAGGGTGAGGGAAGCATGCGACTAAGGTCGGGTAAGCTTATTCGGGCTCCCTGGTACACTCGAAGAAAATCAGTTCGCTTCCCGAATGATATGCGGATGAGTATTTTGCGCTATCTCCCCACCAGAGTCTGTAGTGATGGTTTTAACCCAATGAGTCATTTGAACCTCTAGTGTTAAGGGTCCTACTTTTGGGTTGTTTTATGGATTCCAGATTTGATTTGTTCTTTATTAAAAACTTTTGTGTTAGTTTTTCTGTTTCGCTTTAAGGACAAAGTTGCTCGTTTTCATTATTTTATTCAATTGTGTTTGAATATTATTATGGGTTATTTTGAATGGAATTTTTAGATCAGTTGGTTCAACGAGCGTTGTTTTTGTTTTGTTTTTATGCTTTTGATCATATGCGTATGTTTTTTTATTCATACTGAACCTAAGAGTAGGACTTGCCTAAAAATCAAAGCATAATGAACCAAAATCATCAAAACTCCATAAAATAACCACCCTTTGTAAGAAGTTACATATCTTGTTCCAAAAGGTAACCTAAAATTCTCTAGGCATAAATATTTATCTAATAAGCTAACTATTAAAATGTAAAAGGTGATTTGAGCCATTCCTATATGGTCTCATATTTGAATTGAAATTTAGTACTAAACTTCTTAGGTAGATATAGATTGTTAAGAGAATTTAATGCATATATTGAAACCTTTACAACTTCTTAATAAGCCATTCAATTACATTGTAGATCAGTGAGTCACAATGGCCTCATCTAGGAAGTCAATTGTAGCAGAACTAAATAAGGACCTGAAGTTGAATAAGGATAACTATTACGTATGTGGAATAAAGATCAAGTATGTGCTGGAAGAACAAGAGGTTCTTGACACCCTCGAAACAGTTATGGCTGAACTAGAGGAAGGTACTACTACTCATCGCATGGATAAAGATGCATATGTGGCCTGGAGGAAAAGAGATTCAACCGCCCGCATCATTTTGTTCAGTGCAATGAAAGATGACCTCACTCGGTAATTCTGTAAGATTGAGATAGCCAATGACCTATGGGATACCTTGAAGGAGAAATTCGGAGGCGTGTCTCTGACAAAACTCTGCTCTCTCACTATCAAATTTGATACTTACAAGAAAAGACCTGATCATACCATGAATAAGCATTTAAGAGAAATGTCAAATATGATCAGTGAGTTGAATGAGGCAGGTCACAAGTTGACACATGAGCAGCAAGTGTAAGCTGTTATTCGTTCTTTACCGAACAGTTGGGAGCATATGAAGATGCACCTGACACATATCGAAGGCATTAGGACCTTCGACGCTATTGTTCGCTACCTCGAACTCGAAGAGGATCACCTTGCATCGATTAAGGTCAATGCAGAAGCTCACTATGTGGGTTCCAGCTCCAGTGGGAGACATTCTAGGCCACAGGGCCAGAAGCGCAAGCGATCGAATAATAAAGGTAAAGAACAAGTGAAAGAGCCAAGGAAGTGGATGGGAACAAAGAGAAAAGGCACAAGAATATAAGAAAGCCAAACATTTCTCGTGTGAAATGTTTCAATTGCCAACAGAAAGGGCATTATACAAGTGACTGCACTGCTCCCAAGGCACATTTTACCAGCTCAAGTGTGAGTGAACTTAATGTATCTAGTATTGTTCTTATGACTCAATTTGATCCTTTGTGGATTGTTGATTCAGGTGCTACGGACCACGTGACAAAAGACAGAGAAGCTTTTGTCGAGTTCCGATCCAGTCGGATTTATATAGGCGACAACTCGAGAGTTGAAGTCCAAGGGATTGGCGAGTATCGACTGCACCTGAAAGGTGGCCAAACTCTGATCATCGTTTGGATGACTAATTTTACAGTCATGGATACATGTTGAATGGTTTAACCTTTTTAGATACAGTTGATTGCAATGAAAGTTTTTCCCTTACTACTACTTCTTCTTCTACAAATGATAAAGATGTTAGTTTATGGCATGCTAGGTTAAATCATATTAGTCAAGACCGAATGAAACAACTAGCAAAAGAAGGTTTACTAGATAGTCTAAGACATGTCGATTTACCACCTTGTGAACCTTGCCTGAAAGGAAAAATGCATAGAAAACCATTCGAAAAAGGTACTAGGGCAGAATTTCCATTACAGTTTATTCATTCTGATGTCTGCAGTCCAATGGATGTGAGGGCTAGGCATGGAGCCTATTACTTCATCACTTTCATAGATGACTATACCAGGTATGGTCATGTCTATTTGATAACTCACAAGTCTGAGGCTATAAGTTGCTTCAGAAAGTTTATGAACCTTGTTAAAAACCAACTAGACAAAAAGATCAAAATTCTAAGAACTGACAGAGGTCGGGAATACCTCTCCGAGGAATTCAACGCTTTGTGTGATGAAAAAGGAATAGAACATCAACTGTTTATCCCATACACTCCGCAACAAAATGGTGTTGCCAAGCGGAGAAATAGAACTCTTCTCGATATGGCTAAGTCTATAATGGCTGAAGCAAACTTACCCATTTCCTATTGGGGATATGCCTTGCTGATAGTAACATATGTCCTCAACCGAGTGCCATCCAAGACTATTACCTCCACTCCTTATGAGTTGTGGACCGACCGCAAATCCGACTTGAGCACTCTCAGGCCACGGGGTTGCACAGTTTTCGCCCATGATACATCAATTAAATTTAGGAAATTAGGCCCAAGAGGTAAAAAGTGTGTCTTTATAAGATACCATGATGTATCAAAAAGATATGTCCTAGTGAGAGAAAACAATGACGGGCGTGTAACAGAAATTGAATCACGGGACGTAGTATTTTTGGAGAATGAGTTTCCGAAAATCGGTGATGTAGACAAGGATCACCCATTGTTTGAGGAACTTGATTCTAATGGACCTCTCCATTCGAGTGGGATGAATTTTGAGGAAGAAGAACAAGGCCTTATTCTTAACTATGATCGAGAAACAGAATTTGCACCTTAGAACAATTTGAATGTGACAGATCCTATGGCAAATGGGAGTGATTTTCCTGAATCTAATGAGTACACAGAAAATAGTCTAAGAGAAAGAATTCCAGGTTACGATGAATATATGAGACATGTTTATCAGAACCAGAAAGAAACGCGTTGAACAAAACGACAAAGGGTCAAGCACCGTCGATTCAGAATCGAAGGCAAAGCTCTCCTTATCGCCCCAAGTGATGAAGCTGACCTAAAAATGTTTATGACGCTCTCTCTGGTCCCGATAAAAATAAATGGAAGAAAGCAATGGAAGAGGAAATAGATTCCATGAAAACCAACCAAGTTTGGGAACTGGTTGATCTGCCTAAAGGGAGGAAAACTGTTAAGAACAAATGGGTTCTTAAAGTAAAGAGAAGGGTTGATAACAGTATCAAAAGATACAAAGCTTGCCTAGTCGCTAAATGCTTCACACAACAGGAAGGGATAGACTATGAGGAGACCTTCTCACCTGTTGTGAGGTTTACATCTATCAGGCTAATACCGACAATCATCGCAAGTTTAGACCTAGAGCTACATCAAATGGATATGAAGACTGCTTTTCTCAATGGAGAATTGCATGAAGAAATCTACATGGAACAACATGTAGGTTTCGTTGTACTAGGCAGCGAATAAAAGGTTTACAAGTTGATCAAATCGATATATGGCCTGAAACAGTCTTCGAGACAATGGTACATTCAATTTCACAATCAGATGATCTCGAATGACTTCAAAATACTTGAAGAGGACCATTGTGTCTATATAAAATGCTCGGGTAAATTTCACATATGGTGTACAACCTTTACCCTAAATCACACTTTGGTGTATAACCTTCAAAATGTCACACTAATATGTACGTACTTAGGGGTGACCTCACACTGTGGTGTATAGCCGGTGAGGATGACCGGTCAACGCCAGTCAACCCACCACGTCACCCTTATTTCACTAATTCAAAATAAAAACGTGGGCCCCCTTATTGTGAATTGACTAAACTACCCTCTTTTTGTTTTCCCTCCCAATTAATCACCTACCCAACTCCCCATACACGTCTCTTCCTTAAATCAGATTCATATCTTTTCTCTCTCTCTCTCCACGATGGATCGTTCTTCTTCCTTCTTCGACATTGGCAAATAGTTGAGTTGCAGAGGTAGATTTTAAAAAACCTTAACCCATATAAACGAAACGGTGTTCGTGATGTCTTCAACCACGCATAGCATCAATCGATTTAGAAGCGGAAGGATCTGCCACTGTGGAATCGAAGCTCCGCTGAAAACTTCATAGAGTAATTCAAATCCAGGCAGAAGATACTTCAACTGTATCAATTTTGGGGTAAGAAATCGTATCCTCTTCTCTTCATCTCATACTCTGATTTCTTTATGAATTTTAATCTTGTTTATGCTATTCATCGCATACTCGACAGAAATCCTCTACTTGCAATTTCTTCGAGTGGATGGACCCAGTGATGGATGGTAGGGAAAAATCTGTGATTCTTGGATTATTGAGGAAGCTAGACAGGATTGAGAACGAATGCAGCGGAGTGAAACGTGAATTAGAAAGGGAAAGATGTTGTGATGCCGATTTTCAAGAGAATAGAGAGCTGGTGATTGATATAGAAAGAAGTAGGGGAAGGCACTGAAGCAAATGGATAGGGATTGTGGTTTCTGTAATGGTTGCTCTGTTTATGTTGTGTTTTATGGGTTGATTTGTTTAGTTGTTTAGTGTTGTTTTAATGTAAAAACACAGGATTGCTGTGTGAAATACTTTGTGGCTTGTAATGTTAATATTTATGTTATTTAAATGGCTTTATGCTGTATATTTATTGTGCTTTGGCTGGGACACATAATAATACAGGGGTTGGAAATTAATGACATACCAAATTTTAGGACCTGGTTAAAACACACAAAACAGTTGGTCAACATGTTAACATACCAAATTTTACCAAAACATTATGTAAAAAAATACCTAAAAAATAAGATTGAAGATTAAAGAACATGGTATCATACCAAATTTTACCATATTTTACGAGAACATTGGTTAAAAAACACAAATTCAACAATGATGGTAAGATTGAATTGCCAACTGCCAAATATATTTCCATTAACAAAAAATACCAACTACAACATATTGTCAACCCAACATGGGCACTGCACAAAATACCTAAGTTCATTGCCAACATGGGCACTGCACAAAAGACCAAACTTTAACCCAACATGGGCACTGCACACAAAATACTAAAGTCATTGCCAACATGGGCACTGCACAAAAGACCAAATTTTAACCCAACATGGGCACTGCACAAAATATCAAAGTCATTGCCAACATGGGCACTGCACAAAAGATCAAAATCCAACCTAAGTTTTATGCCAACATGGGCACTGCAGCATAATTACCAAAATTCAACACATAAAACCTAAACAACTCTAATGCCATGGTCTTTGTTGATTTGCAGATGCACTTCTTGTACATGGTCCCCTTCCTGGATGAATATAGGATCTTGCATTAGGTTGGCTTCTTTCTCTGGTTGCCTGTGTTGGTTGACTAGATGAGGCAACTGTCTGGCTAGTTCCCTGCACAACTCATCTATATTAGCAATTGAGATAAACTGTGACATAGGAATAATTAGACAAACAAAACCACCACTTACATTCATCATCCAACGGACTGTAGTAGATGGTGGGGGCTATGATGTTGCTGGCCTTGCAGCAGTAGAAGTACTAGGTGGTGATGTTGCTGGACTTGGAGTTATCCTTGCCCTCTTTGACTACAAGAAATAGATATGAATGATAGTTAGATCCCTATCAGAAATCATATGACTATACATTACATAATTAATACATGTGGAGCAGTTGATTGTGTAGCTTGTGATGTGCATGTCCTCTTATTGTGGTTTTTACCTCCACATTTTATGCATGTCATGTACATGTTACCTTTCCTGCTCAATTTAGTTCTGTTAGTTGCCTCAATTTCTTCTGGTTCTTTCCTCCTTGCCCTTTGCCTTCTGCCACGCTTGGCCTTCACCGGTGAAGGAGGCTCAATTGGAACCGGTGGATCTTCATTGGGTCATTGATCCATGCCATTAGTTGGTTCAACAATGAAACTGTAGACTTTTAGATAGGTTTCAACTGAATAACAATCTGCTAGATAGTTCTCCGGGTTGTCGTTTTGGCCTATAATAGCAGCACAACCGTGACTGCAAGGGATCCCATTCAACTGCCATCGTCGACAT
Organism: Euphorbia lathyris; assembly: GCF_963576675.1. Classification (NCBI taxonomy): domain Eukaryota; kingdom Viridiplantae; phylum Streptophyta; class Magnoliopsida; order Malpighiales; family Euphorbiaceae; genus Euphorbia; species Euphorbia lathyris. Next base: position 47,193,988 of record NC_088913.1, read on the forward strand.
GTGCAAGTGTTATCTTCTAAATTCACAACAAACTGCTCTCCCAGCCCATTGATTTGAACTCTAGGCCCACCTAAGTAAGTTGGAACATAATGTCTTGCCCAATCCTTGTTGATTTCTAGCTTCTTCAAAATCTTTCCACATAACTTCTTATTATTCTTCTTCATAATATCTGCTTTGTTCTTGATCCTCTTCATTAACTTCACTTTAATCATCTCATACATGGTGATTATGCCCTTATCCCTTGCATCAAGGATGTACTTGTTGAAGAACTCACACAAGTTATTTAAGAGCATATCACATTGTGCCCTGTAACAGAAAACAAGCAATCAAATTACACTATTGAAACAAAATCCATCACAAACAATAGATAGGATATTATTACCTTTCAGAAAAGCATGCCCTGGCCCAGTGTTCGCTTGGCCTTTGTCTAAGCCATTCCCTTGCCTCAGGTGAAATCTGTTCAATCTTGTTTAACCATTCCTCATGCTTAGCCATATATGGAGCCGTTGCTGCATTCCAGATTAAATCCTTCAACTCTTTCCTTTTAAATTTCATTCTAAAGTTTATGTACATATGGCGTATACAAAGCCTGTGTTCAGCATGGGGGAACAACATCTCCACTGCCCCTATTAATCCCTGCATGTAATGACACAGTTATGCATCATGAATATGTAAATAAATACACACTATCCAAATAAACAATTATACCTTTTGTCTATCTGACATGAAGGTGAAATGGCTATTGTCTTCAATTTCTAGATCATCAGCCAATAGCTCCAAAAACCATGTCCAAGTTTCCTTGCTTTTTGTCTCTACCATGGCATATGCAATAGGAAAGATGCAGTCGTTTGGATCAATCCCAACAGCTACTAACAACTGACCTCCAAACATACCTTTTAACCAACAACCATCTAATGAAATAATTTTCCTGCACCCTGCCTTCCAAGCTGATTTCAAAGCACCCAAGCACATGTACATGCCCATGAACTTTCCTTCCTTCCACCTACCCATAAAAGTAGAACCTGGGTTGGATCTCATTATCTCATCCCTATACCTATATAAAAAGAACATACAAAAAATCAACAAAATAAGCAAACCAACATGTACATGTATAAGCAACAAATGCAAATTATAACCAACAAAATACACATGTAGATGTTCTCATATTGGCTCTTCTCATCACCATATATAATGGCAAGGGCAAAGTACTTAGCCCTGTAAGCTGTCATTCTGCTAATGCTCAAGGACATCTCCCTCCTGATGTCATCCATCATTGCTTGTATCTTCCAGTCAACATCACTCCTGAAATCCTCCAAATATTTCCTCCCAACATACTTATACGTCATGTGAAAATTTTTATGTACTTTACAACAATCATGTTGGAAGTGACCACTCTTCACCTGCATGGTCCGATTCAATGGATCATTTCTATCCACCCTTGAAGCATATATTCTCCATGGACACTTGTCACTATCACTGATCATCCCCTTGCAAACTGCCTCCACTTTGATAGGTGTGTTAAGCTTGAACCATGGTTGAAATCTGTGCTTGATGCCATGGCTCCTACATGCTGCTTTGAACTCTTCGTTATCATTGAATAGCATGTCAATCTTGAATGTAGGATCTGCCATATCCCTAGGAGCATTGAACTCTGGGTACCTGGTTCTACCTTCATTCTCAGAATCTGACTCCGAGTATAATACATCAGAGTCCCCATACTCCGATGAATTGTCTTGAACGTTGAAGCTTTGTGTCGGGTCCCTACCACTTGTGGGAACAGATGGTGCAGTCGTACGTCTACCTCGTCTGGCATTCTGAACCCCTTGTACCAGATCCTCATCATCTTGCTCCAGCACGTAATCATCATCAACAAAATCGTCTTCATCTTCTTCTCCTGCAACTGCATTTTGTTCACCCCCAGCAGCATGGTCCACATGAACATGGTCCACATTAGCATCATGGGGACCAGTTTCATCACCCCCAGCAGCATGGTTCCCTTCATCATCCCTTACAGCATACTCCCCTTCATCATCCCTAGCAGCATGGTCACCAGCTTCATCATCCCCAACATATGTACCTTCATCTTCATGGTCATCTTCTTCGGCATTAGGGGCATCATTTATGTTAACATAATCAAATGTTTCAGCTGTAGCTTGGTGATCACTTTGAGCTGCTTGCTCATCATGTACACTTTGATCTGCTTGCTCATCATGTGGACTTGGATCCGTTTGTTCACCATCATGTGCAATAGGAGCTTCGTGTTCACCACCAGCAGTAAGAGTTGCCTGCTCACCACCAGCAATAGGAGCTGCCTGTTCACCACCAGCAATAGGAGCTGCCTGTTCACCACTAGCAATAGAAGATGCTTGATCACCACCAGCAATAGGAACTGCTTGTTCATCTGAATCCTTATTGTACTGAAGCAAAAGCATCTTCCTTCCACTATACTCTAGGCCCCGCTGTTTAGGTAAGTCAACATCATCATCAATCTGTTCTAATATAACAGAGCTTGGTATAAACTCAAACTCATCTTCGTCTTCATCTTCTGATTCAGGTTCATCAATGCTAACCAAGTCATCTTCAGTCACCTCCTTGACATATATGTGAATCTCCCCACACTCAACACCAGCCAGAGCCATATCATAGCAATCCTCATTCGAGCCCAAATGTTTTAACCCATCCTCCCATGGCGTGTCGTAGCGCTTCCAGTAATACTGATAAACACCTGTGCATTCCAAACTGACTAATTTGGCAGCAATCCCCACTAAAGACAGAGTGTCCCAGTGGCACAAATCCTAGATGAACACCTTACCCCCTACATATCCATGCATTGTCCATCTTCCATCGTAATACAGTATAATAGGAAAATATCCTTCTTCAGGGTCTACACAGTCAAAAGCATTAAACCAATTAAACCAAAACAGCATAATTATAACAAATTAAACCAAAACAGCAATAAACCCAATCAGTCAAAATGAACTCTATCCAATAAACCTAAACATTCACTAATAAATTCAATGATCCAATAGGCAATAAACCAATAAACAAAAAAACTCAATCACAATTATAACCAACTAAACACAATCAACAATAAACCAAATCAGTCAAAATGAAATCTATCATTCAATTAAACCAAACAAGAAATAAACCCAATCAGTCAAAATGAACTCTATCATTCAATTAACCAATAATCACTATCATTCAATAAACCAACTAAACACAATCAGTAATAAACCAAATCAGCCAAAATGGACTCTATCATTCAATAAAGCCATAATCACTATCATTCACTAAACCAATAAACACTAAACACTAAACCATATCAGTGAGTAACCAATAAACAAAGCCATACCAGTCAGCAAACATTTTTCATCCATTAAACACTAAAATACATCGGTCAATATACATTTTTCATCCACTAAACACTAAAATGCATCAGTCAGTAAACATTTTAAAACCAAACATAATAAATACACTTACATGGCTTCGACATGGCAGAATCTTTTTAACAACTATGGTCCGGTGTACTACGATTCCCTCGATGTTCGATTATCCATACGGAGTGGGTTCCACTACATGACAAAAATCGAGGGGTATAAGTATTTAAATGGTTTGTATTTTAAACACCACTAAAAAAGCTTTCGTCAGAGAGAAAGCTTATTGAAGGAAAAAATTGATGAACTAGCCAAACAAACTTATTTCGAATAAGGTAATCAGAAAAAGTTATAAACTTACCTCCGATGTCTTCGAATATGAAATAGATTAAGTTCTCCTTGTCTTGCGATATGGGTTCGATTATTTAGTCACGCTGTTCGAATACGGAAAACAACAGTGTTACTTCACGTCTTCTTGTATTGCATGATCGCGGTGACTATGGTTTCGCTTAGCTTTACCCAGTAAGAACTGTAAAACTTAGGGTTTCTTATGGAAGTTGAAGATTTAAAGTCGAAAGATAGAGAGATGGAACTGGGTTCGAGCAAATGAAATAATGAGAGAGAGAGAGTTTTCAGTTGTAAGTTCACTCAGAAAACGAAGAGACGTGTATGGGGAGTTGGGTAGGTGATTAATTGGGAGGGAAAACAAAAAGAGGGTAGTTTAGTCAATTCACAATAAGAGGGCCCACGTTTTTATTTCGAATTAGTGAAATAAGGGTGACGTGGCGGTTTGACTGGCGTTGACCGGTCATTCTCATCGGCTATACACCACATTGTGAGGTCACCCCTAAGTACGTACATATTAGTGTGACATTTTGAAGGTTGTACACCAAAGTGTGATTTAGGGTAAAGGTTGTACACCATATGTGAAATTTACCCTAAAACACTCTGGTAGAAAGTTTGTCATTTTGTCTCTATATGTAGATTACATCCTAATAGCAGGAAATGACATTGAATTTGTAAACCAAATTAAAACTTGGCTAGACTCAAGTTTTGAGATGAAAGATATGGGTGAGGCTGCATACATTCTTGGAGTTAAGATTTCAAGAAATTGTTCAAAGAAGCTATTGGCATTATCTCAAGAGACTTAGGCCATGTTCTTTTTGACTGAAATTAAATTAAATTAACTTAACTGAAATTAAATTAACTGAACTGAATGCTACTGAACTGAACTGAATTGCACCAAATAATTATATATATAATGATATATTTTATATATATAAACAATTATAATTATAATAAATAATGATAAATTATATATAAAAAATTATAATTATAATAAAAATTATAAATTATATATAAGTAATTAGGGTAAATTTCATGAATGGTGTACAACCTTTACCCCCATTTCACACTTTGGTGTACAACCTTCAATTTGTCTCACTAATATATACGAATTTATAGGTGACCTCCCACTTTGGTATATAGCAGGTAAAATTGACATGTTTGACCAGTCAACTTGAAATCAACACTCCACATCATTATTTTTCATCATATTCATTAATAAAAAGTGGGACCCACAAATTATAAAAAAAATTAATTTTATCTATTTCTCTTTTTTACCCTTATACCTCAATCTCTTCATCTTCTTCCTTCATCTTCTTCCCTCTATTTCTTTCTCTCTAACTCTTCTCTCTCTAACTCCCCTCTCTTTTAACTGGATAAATTAAAAAAAAAAACAAAATATGGGTAGGTATTTTGAAGAAACTATAGATCCCTAAGTACAATACATAATAAAACCCACTAAATACAAAGCAAAGGCTAGGGCTCACCCTGTAAATTTAATTGCATATGAATTTTATTCAATTGTAATATAGGAATATCTGGGCTCCATAAATGTTTGATTAAATTTGTTAATTACATCTATAATTATGACGATAATTACCTTTAGTACCACTCTTCAAAATTTATGATAATTATAATTAGGCTCCATCATCATTTTTTACTTCCCAATCCTCACTTCATCTTCTTCCGTAAGCTACTCCTACCAGCTCTCATTTTAATTTCTTGATTTCCATGCTTTCTCTCTTGTTTAAGTTTATAACTTTTATTGTTTTGAGAAGTTACAATGCGTAATATGATGGAGACTTAAACTGAAGAGACGTCTTTTTAGCCGTTCATATATGTTTATTTCTATGTTTTATTGACTGCAATGGTTTTTAACCAGTTGTTCAGAAACTTTCATTTGGAAGAAATAAATTCAATTATTTTATTTATAAACCAAGCTCATTTGATAGAATTGTAAATGATGTAATTGAATTGAATTATGGTTTTGTTTCGGAGATCTGAACTGATGCTGCTTATTTTTCTCTCCACCTTTAAAGAGTATAAGATAATGCACTTTGATTTTCATTATATTAAAGACGAAACTTTCGAGCATCATAAGGAAGCATTTTTTTTTGTAGAACATTTGGAGTCAGAGAGAGAAAGGGAAAGATATTGAGAGGAGTGAGGTTGGTTTTAGAGAGAGAAAGGTAAAGTGGGAAATAAGAGAAGGGAAAAGGAAGAAGAAGGGTATAAAAGTAATTTCATATTAAGTGGGTCTATTTTTTACTGTTTGACTGGTCAAACAGGTCATTTTTACCTACTGTACATCAAAGTGGGAGGTCACCTATAAGTTCGTATATATTAGTGAGACAAATTGAAGGTTGTACACCAAAGTGTGAAATTGGACAAAGGTCGTACACTATTCATGAAATTTACCCTAAGTAATTATAATTATAATAAATAATGATGAATTATATATAAATAATACTAAATTATAAGTTATATATAAATAATTATAAAATATATATAAATAATTATAAAATATAGTAAATAATGATGAATTATATATAAATAATACAAAATTATAAAGGGAAAAGTATAAAAATAAACCTTGTGGTTACACTCATTTTCGAACAACACCCATGTGGTTTAAAAGTTTGCAAAGTGGTATCATGTACTTCATTCCGTTAGCAAACACATACCAAATTGATTAACGGTGTTAAAAGTCAAAGGAAAAAGAGTTAATTTGGTCCTTATATTTATTTATTTTTATAAATTGACCCCCTTATTATCTAATTATCACAAACAAGCCCTAAAATAAAATTTAAAATCAAATATACCATCTTCTCCATCTTTCTTTAATTTCTTATTTTTTCCTTATTTCTCTCCTCTCCCTCTCTCACGAAAACCCCCAAAATCAAAACCACCAAGATTTCCCAAAAAGCTCTCTCCTTTTTTGAAAAAATAGTAATGCAAGAATCTGTAGCTGAACCAGAACCAGAGGATGAAGAAATAAAGCTTTCTCACTTCATCAATGTCAGCTTCTGATTCCAGTATCCTCTTCACCACCACCACCGCCATTTTTCTACTCCTCTTCTCCACTGAACTTTTCAATTCAACTCAAGGTATTTAAAATTTGAATTTCCCCCAATTTCAGAAACCCCCAATTTCTGAAACCCTAATTCTGACATTTTGTTTACAAATTTATGTAGCTAAAGACCTAGACATGGAGTAGTTGATCCATTTCCACCTTCTCAATCTTACTTTAACTAGACATGGAGTAGTTCAGTAATGCTTCCTTTACTTTAACTATACATGGAGTATAATTCTTCGAATTAGCTGCTTAATCTCTTTCAATTTAGATTCTATGTCATACTTGAGCTTAGAATTGAATGAAATGAGATTTCGGATTTCTGAGAAAACATATGATCAAAGTCAGCCAAAAAGTTTGCTAAACACAAAGCATAATCTGAAATTCAAAATCAAGAGAAATTAAGAGAGAGGTGAGAGAAAGAAGAAAAAAATAAGAAATTAAAGAGAGAGGGAGGAGATGATATATTTGATTTTATTTTTTTATTTTGGGGTTTGTTTGTGATAATTAGATAATAAGAGGGTCAATTTATAAAAATAAATAAATATAAGAACCAAATTAACTCTTTTCCCTTTGACTTTTAACACCATTAGTCAATTTGGTATGTGTTTGCTAACGGAATGAAGTACATGGTACCACTTTGTAAACTTTTAAACCACATGGGTATTGTTCGAAAATGAGTGTAACCACAAGGTTTATTTTTGTACTTTTTCCAATTATAAATTATATATAAATTATAATAAGTAAATTATAAATTATAATAAATAATGATGAATATAAATAATAATAAATTATAAATTATAATAAATAATTATATATTATATATTTTATATATTATATAAATAATTATAATTATAATAAATAATAATGAATTATATACAAATAATACTAAATTATAAATTATATATAAATAATTATAATTATAACATAATATAAATAATACTAAATTATAAATTATAATAAATTATATATAAATATTTATAAATATTTATAAAGGGATTTGGCTTTTTTGGAGGCCAGATCGGATTCATTTTGATATTCTTAGCATGGATAAGTAGTTCATTCATTGTAAAGTGAGTATTTCCGGCAATACTCCCTTTTTTATTACCCTTGTGTATGCTGACCCTATCTTGTCTAATCGAAAACGGCTTTGGGAGGTTCTCTATTCTATGAGTGTCAGCATTTCGGAGCCCTGGTTTGTGGCGGGTGACTTTAATGATATCGCCTTTATGAGTGATCAGAGAGGGGGATCCAATCATTATGTTAATCGCTGTCTGCATCACAAGAATAGTATGGATTTATGTGGGCTTTCCGATCTGGGGGCTTCTGGTCATAAATTCACTTGGAAGCGTAATAATACTTTTGTTCGATTGGACAAAGTCTACGCTAATGTTTTAGCTCTAACTTCCTTCCCCGAGTGCTCTGTGTTGAACCTCCCGTTCCATCATTCGGATCATTGTCCTATTTTGTTTAGACTTTTGAGAGGTAAGCATCCTAGGGGTAAGAGACCGTTCCGGTATCAGTTGGCTTGGGAGTCCCATCCTAAGTTTAAAGAGTTCGTTCATGAGAGTTGGAGACCTCATTCGTATGTACTGCAAGCTGCTGAAGGGTTCAGGAATAAGGTGCAGGGGTGGAATAGGAATGTGTTTGGGCATATTATCAGAAGGAAGAACAAGTTATTAAAGAGGATGGAGGGCATTCAACGCAGGTTGGAGGGGAGGTTTGATCATAGCCTTGAGGGCCTCCTCAGAACCCTTCAGAAGGAGCTGGAGGCTGTGCTTAGGCAGGAGGAGTTCCTTTGGTTCCAGAAGTCTCGGAAGTCCTGGATTAGAGATGGGGATCGTAATACCAAATACTTCCATCTCTCTACCCTGATCAGAAGGCAGAGAAATAGAATTGAGGCCATTAAGGATTCTAATGGTGATTGGGTTTATGAAGATGAGGTTATTCGAAACTTAGCCCTGGATTTCTACAGAGAGCTGTTCAAAGAGGAACATGTTCTTTTGGAGAGGGCTCACTCTATTGCTACATTTCCTTTAATCAGTGAGGATTGTAGTCAGGAGGCCTTTCAACCTATTTCCCGAAAAGAGATTGACCAAGCTATCTTCAGCATTGGGGCTTCTAAAGCTCCTGGGATTGATGGTCTTCCGGCGGGATTTTACCATAAGCATTGGGATGTCGTGAAGGAATGCATCTATAATTTTGTCTTGGGGGTGTTCAGTGGTTCGAAGGATATTGAGCTGGTTAATAGAACCCTCCTGGTTCTGATTCCTAAGATTGATAAGCCTTCTTCCTTTTTGCATATGAGACCTATCAGTCTTTGTAATGTTCTTTACAAAACTGTTACAAAGATTGTGGCTAATAGAATCTGTGGCATTCTTCCTGCGATCATTTGTCAGAATCAGGGTAGCTTTGTGCCTGGTAGACAAATGATGGATAATGTGGTGATCGCCCAAGAGATGGTCCACACGATGAAGATTAGGAAGGGGAGGAAAGGCATTGTGGCTCTAAAGCTGGATTTAGAGAAGGCCTATGATCGAATTAATTGGGATTTCTTGATGGAGAGCCTTGAGAGAGCTAGAATCCCGGACAGCTGGAGAAGTTTAATTAAGGTATGTATTTCTTCTCCTGTGTTTCAAGTTATGGTCAATGGGGATATGTCGGAGGAATTTTCCCCGGGCAGAGGAATCCGTCAGGGGGATCCTATGAGCCCTTTCCTTTTTGTTATTGCTATGGAGAGGCTCTCTCACCTGATTCAGGATGCGATTGATAATGGGAGTTTCCACCCTGTGGCGATCAACAGCTTCTATCCCCAGGTGACTCACTTATTCTTTGCAGATGATGTCCTTATCTTTCTTGAGGGTAATGAGGAGCAGTTGAGAGTCATTATGGATATTCTGGATTGTTTTTGTTCGGCCTCTGGGCAGAAGCTTAATATCCAGAAATCTAGGATGATGTGCTCTAGAATATGAATCAGAGAGTCTGTAAGAGATTAAGTGATCTCTCAGGTATTCCTCTTACTGATTCTCTTGGGAAGTATCTGGGCGTTCCCCTCCACAGTGAGCGTGTGTCTAAAGGCTCCTTCAAAGAGACTTTGGATAAAGCTAATTCGAAGTGTGCCACTTGGAAAGCCAAGACTCTGTCTCTCGCTGGCCGCCTCACGTTAATTCAATCTGTTAATTGTGCTGCTCCCAATCACATCATGCAGGCTTGTAAGCTTCCGGATCCTGTGCTTAATGATCTTGACAAGATTAACCGTAGGTTCCTGTGGGGGGAAGCTGCGGAGGGCAGGAAGATCCATCTTGTGCCTTGGAGTGAGGTTTGCCAGCCTAAAGATTCTGGGGGTCTGGGTATTAGGAAAGCAAAGGACAATAATAAAGTTTTATTAATGAAACTCCTTTGGCGTATGTGGCAAAACCCCTCCTCTCTTTGGGTTCGCCTCCTTTGTGGTAAGTATCGGAAAGACAAAATCTTCGGGGGCCCGAAAGAGAGAGTTGCTAATTGTTCCTTCCTTTGGAAAGGACTTAATGCTGTGTTTGATGAGTTCTGCTCGGGAGTTGGCCTGGAGGTGGGGAATGGTAAGTCCATTAGTTTCTGGTTTGATAACTGGATTGGGGATAAATCGTTAATTGAGGTGTGTTCTTCCCCCCCGCCTAGTGATATACGCAACTGGAGGATTGCCGATGTGGTTGACTCGGAAGGGGACTGGATCTGGTCAAAGTTTGATACTTTCTTTAGCCTTGAGACTCTCCTTAGAATGCGGGGAGTGAAGCTGAGTAATCAAGAGGAAGACTTGGATAGGCACTGTTGGGCGCTGACTAACAATGGAGTTTATTCTTGCAAATCGGCCTTTGAAGCTTTCTCTCTCTTTAGATCTGATCCTCCCTCGGATGTGTGGAAGTCGATTTGGACCCTTAAAGTTCCTTTCCGTATTAGGAGTTTCCTGTGGCTGGGCGTTAAGGACAGGCTTCTTACTAATTCGGATAGGCACAGAAGGCACTTGGCTGATTCTGGAGCTTGCAGTAGATGCAGAGGCCATGTTGAGACTTTGTGCCATGCTCTTAGAGATTGCTCTAATAGTAAAGAGGTTTGGAGGAAAATTCTCCCACACCATATTTTCTCTTCCTTCATGGCACATTCTGAGGTCGACTGGTTCTCTGATGGTGTTAGAGGAAAGTTGCTTCCATACATGGAGCATGGTGACATTTTCTTTGCTATTATTTGTCACCAAGTTTGGAAATGGAGAAACGAGGAGATTTTTGGAGATAAAACTGTTTTTATGACAAACTTAGCTGATTTCTTCTCGAAAAAACTTTTCTCTATTATCGATAGTTTCAAAGGAGAGTCCCTTGCCAGAGCCTCTCAGTGTTGTGATGTCCATCTCGTGGGATGGAGCAGGCCAAGAGAGGGGGTTGTGAAGCTGAATACTGATGGTTCCTGCCTCAGTAATGGTAAGATTGCGGCTGGAGGTGTGCTTAGAGATGCAGGGGGCGCCTGGCTTTCTGGGTTCTCCCAGAATTTAGGGTTGGGTTCTTCCTTTTCTGCGGAGCTCTGGGCTATTCTTACTGGAATCAATCTTGCTAAAAGGCTGGGTGTTAAGAGGCTCTCTGTGGAGTCTGATAATTTGGAAGCAATCAAAATGATTTTTGAGAATCATTTTATGGGTCTTAACAGTCGCAACCTCATCAAAGCTATTATAAGGCTTTGCTCCTCCTTTGAGTTCGTAGAGTTCAGACACATTTTTAGAGAGCAGAATCGTGTTGCTGATCGCTTGGCGGCGGCGGGCCATGAAGGGACGTTAGGCGTTACTACCCTTCCTGTCTCCCCTAGTTTCATCTCTCCTCTTCTCTTAGAAGATAGGATTGGAGTTAGCTTCCCTAGGCTAATTCCTGGGTAGTTTGTTGTTGTTCGTTTTTCTTTTCCTTTTCTACCAAAAAAAAATAAATATAATAAATAATGCTGAATTATATATAAATAATAAGAATAAATTATATATTATATATAAATAATTATAATAAATAATTATATTACTGAAATTAAATTAACTGAATTGAACTGAACTGAACTTAACTTAACTTAACTGAGCTGAACTTATTTATGCTGAAATTAAGTAAAAAGAATAGGGCCTTATATCAACAAAGTGATTGAACGCTTTGGTATGAAAGGTTGCAAACCATAGATAGCCCAATGACTAAGGACGTCACCCTAAGTGCTGAAATGTGTCCCCAAACACAAAAAGAAAATGAACACATGAAGGCAGTTCCTTATGCTAGTGTCGTTGGAAGTTTGATGTATGCAATGTTGTGTACTAGACCCGACATTTGTCACGTCGTTGGGATGGTGAGCAGATATCAGTCCAATCCTGGACAAGCACATTGGACCACAGTAAAAAAAATATATATTAAGATATCTTAAAGGTACTGCAGTTATTCTCTATGCTATTAAGGTAAAGACCTCAATTCTTAGAGGATATCCAGATGCCGATTGGGCAGGCGACTTGGACGAAAGGAAATCCACATCCGGCTATGTCTTCTTGCTTGGCAATGGTGCCATCTCGTGGAGCAGCAAGAAACAGACATGCGTAGCACTATCTACCATGGAGGCTGAGTACGTTTCTTACTCATCAGTAGTTTAAGAAGCAGTGTGGTTGAATAGGTTCTTAAACCACCTTGGCATTACCACCTCACTGCTCCAGTCAATACTGATAGTCAATCTGCTATTGCTTTCGCTAAGGATCAAAGGTTCCACAACAAGGCCAAGCATATAGAGATTAGATATCCCTTTGTCATCATCATTCATTTCCAAAATTACCCTCTAGCAAATTTCTCAAATCCTATAAATTTTAACAAATTCATAATTTAAATCCTAAAAAAAATGTGAAAATGGAAAAACGGGGTAAATGTTAAAAAATGTGAAAAATATGAAAACATGAATAACGCGAAAACATTACAAAACATAAAAACGTAAAAAAAAACACGAAAATGTGAACAAACGCGAAAAACACGAAAACTCGAAAAAACGGAAAAACACAACAATGCGAATAACATGAAAAAGTAACTAAATACGATAAATACAAAAACGTGAAAAATGCAAAAAAGGTGACAAAATGCGAAAAACATGAAAATGCGAAAAACATGAAAACGCGAGAAATCACAAAAACAAATATGAAAACGTGAATACATGAAAAAATATTAACACGAAAAAGTCACAACATAAAAATCATGAAAAACCATGAAAATGCAAAAAAAAAACATGAAACCCACGAAAAAACGATAAAACAGAAAAACGTGAATAACACGAAAACGTTACAAAACGTGAAAAATATGAAAACATAAACAAACACGGAAAAACAAAAAAAAAAACGTGAAAACACAAAAAAAAATGTGAAAACACAAAAAAAAAATGAAAAGCATTAAAAACACATTTTTTCACATTTTCATGGTTTTTAACGCTTTTTACGTTTTTGTATTTTTCGCTTATTTCAAATTTTTGTGTTTTGCATGTTTTTGTGTTTAACCATACTTTTTCATATTTTCGTGTTTTTAACATTTTTTTACGATTTCGTGTTTTTTTCAATATTTTCATGTTTTTCACGTATTTACACGTTTTTCTTGTGTTTCCACGTTTTCATGTTTTCCATTTTTTAGGAAAAAATACAAAAATAAACCATATAGTTACACATGTTTTCGATCGGCACCCTTGTGATTTAAAAGTTTGTAAAATGGTACATTGAGGTTCATTCCATTAGCAAAAACAGGCAAAATTGATTAACGGTGTTAAAAGTTAAAGGGAAAAAAGTTAATTTAGTCCTTATATTTACTTATTTTATAAATTAACCTCCTTATTATCTAATTATTACAAACAAACCCCAAAATAAAAAATAAAAATCAAATATACCATCTTCTTCATCTCTTTTTAATTTCTTTTCTTTCTCTCTCTTCTCTCTCCTCTGTTTTTATTTCTCTTTCTAAAATCAATTCTTCTCTTTCTAAAATCTAATCAAGTGAATGCAATTTTGAAAAGATAAATTAATCAATTAATTCAATTGAATCCATACCCTGACACCATAGGCACTCCTACAAACACACATACCCTTAATATAAGCCCATCCCTCAGAATTTCTTCGTCATCTTCGCCGCCGAAATTCTGAATTTTGGGGGTTTCGAAGTCGAGTTTGGGTTGTTTCATGGGAGGTGGTTTTTTGCTGGTGAAGCCTTTGGCATTTGCGTTTCGCTGCCATTTAGTTAGGTTTCGTGGGGTTGTAGGGAGGAAATTAGTATAAAGCTTCGACGGAGAGGACGAATCTGTGAGATAAAATGGTGATCTTTGTGAAAGGATTAGGGAGTTCATAACTTGTTAATCTGTAACTTCTCACTATGATGATGAGCATCGATTAATATCTGTTTATGGTGTTATGGTGGTTATCTTATCAATAAAATAAATGTTGTTTCGCATATGTTCTTCGTGATATTTTTTTTTTCTCAAGAGAGTGTGAAGCTTATTAATTAATTTATTTTTCTTTTAAAAATTGGATTCAATTGGTTAGATTTAGAAAGAGATGAAAATTCAATTGATTTTAGAGAGAGAAATTAACAAAGAAGAGAGAGAAAGAAAAAAAAATTAAAGAGAGATGAAGAAGATGATATATTTGATTTTTATTTTTTATTTTGAGATTTGTTTGTAATAATTAGATAATAAGAGAGTTAATTTATAAAATAAATAAATATAAGAACTAAATTAACTCTTTTCCCTTTGACTTTTAACATCGTTAGTCAATTTGGCCTGTGTTTGCTAACGAAATGAACCTCAAGGTACCGTTTTGCAAACTTTTAAACCACAAGGGTGCCGATCGAAAACATGTGTAACCAGAGGGTTTATTTTTGTATTTCTTCCTTTTTTTAAGTTTTCGTGCTTTTAACATTCTTTTTACGTTTTTGTGTTTTCCACGTCTCTATGTTTTTTGCGTTTTAACGTTTTGCACGTTTTTTGTTTTATTGCGTGTTCATGTTTTGCATCTTTTTTTGTGTTAATTTGTTTGTATGTTTTCGCGTTTTCACCATTTTCCACTTTTAATTTATTTTATTTGTTTTTTTTTTTTGCGTTTTCACGTTTTTTTTTCGTATTTCATATTTTTTTACCGTTTTTCATATTTTTTCTGAATTAATATATATTTGAATAATTTATTGTCATAATTAAATTTTAAAATAACTAATAAATTACACTCGAGGGTAAGGATTTCTTTTGACTTACAACTTTTTTAATTCTTTCAACCAAACATAGGAATAGGTATTGTTGCAACTCCCCCCTCCAACTTTCAATTGTAACAACTTACCCCTCGAACTTGTCTAATTGTAACAATTTACCCCTTAAACTTGTCCAATTATAAACTATAACCCCAAATTGCTGACATGGACTGCAATTGAAGAAACGCGTGAAATGCAAAATCTGCAACGCTCGTGGAGTGTGATAATCAGATCTTTGGCGTGATACGAATCTGGAGAAACGCTTTTACTATTTCTTTAACTACGGGGTAAAAAAAAATTCAATTTGGGGTTATGTTTACAATTGAACAAGTTTAAGGGGTAAGTTGTTACAATTGAAAGTTGAGGGGGGAAGTTGCAACATTTGGACAAGTTCAGGGGGTTATTTGTGTATTAGGCCTAAGAAAAATTATTTTATTCTATCATATTTTATTCCTACAGAATAACTATTTTACTCCATTCTATTCCATTCCGTGAACCAATCGACACTTAAGGGCTCGTTTGGTTCATGGAATAGGGAGGGAATAAAATAGTTATTTCTTGGGAATTCCTAACCCACCATTTGGTTCAACTTTTTTGTATGGAATAGATATTCCATGGAATGTGTATTCCATAAATTAAAGAATATAGCTTCTTTAATTCAACCTAGGAGTAGCTATTCCTAATCAATATAATTCTTTATTTCCAAAGTTGCCCTTTAGCTAAATTCTCAAATAAAATTTTAGCAAATACATAATTTGTATCCTAAACAAACGGGGAAAACATTAAAAAATGCAACAATATGAAAACATGAATAACACGAAAACATTACTATGCACAAAAATATGAAAAAACGTGAACAAAAATGAAAATACGAAAAACGCAAAACACAAAAATGTGAATAACACGAAAAAGTGACAAAACACAAAAATATATAAAAACGTGAAAAAACGCAAAACACAAAAACGTGACAAAACTTGAAAAACACAATAAATATGAAAATACGAAAAACGCAAAAAAAAACACAAAAACATGAGAAAGCATAAAAAAACACGAACATATGAAAAAACATAAAAAACGTGAATAACACAAAAAGTGACAAAATGCGAAAAATACAAAAACGTGAAAAAACACGAAAATGTGAAAACTAAAAAAAGAAAGAAAAACACAAAAAACCTGAAAAACGCGAAAAAATAGAAAAAATAGAAAAAATGGAAAAAACATGAAAAATACGAAAAAATGTGAAGACGCCAAAAACATGAAAACTTGAAAAACGTTAAAAACACATTTTTCACGTTTTATTGTTTTTAACATTAAGTGTTTTTAACGGTTTTCATGTTTTTCCACATTTTTCTATGTTTTCGTGTTTTTCGTATTTTTCACTTATTGTGTTTTTCACATTTTCGTGTTTTTAACGTTTTTAACATTTTCATGTTTTTTAACAGTTTTCACGTTTTTTCTGTTTTGATTTTTTTCACGTTTTCCTATTTTCTACATTTGTCACGTCTTTCTATAGTTTTTCACGTTTATCAAGTTTTTACTATTTTTCAGGTTTTACCATATTACATGTTTTGCGTGTTTTTTGTTTTAACCCGTTCATATGTTTTTCGTGTTTTCATCATTTTCCCTTTTATTTCCTTTTTTATTTTTGCCTTTTTAATGTTTTTTTTTCTATTTTCATGTTTTTTTACGTTTTTCGTGTTTTTTTTCCGTTTTTCATATTCTCTCTAAACTAATATATATTTGAATAATTTATTGTCATAATTAAAATTTTAAAATAACTAAGAAATTACACTTGAGGGTAAAGATGTATTTTGACTTAGGCCCTGTTCTTTATTACTTAATTTCAGTAATAATCAGTTCAATTCAGTTTAGTTTAATTCAGTTCAGTTTCAGCATCCAGTTTCAGCATTCAGTAATTTAACATTATTTATTATAATTATAATTATTTATATATAATTTATGATCATTATTATTATTATTTATCTATAATTTATTATTATTATTTATCTATAATTTATCATTATCTATAAATTAGATAAAAGTCAAGAAATTGTAGTTTATTAAAGTATACATCGTTTAATAAAAAATGATGCACGTGTGATGTGTAGATGACAAGAATCATGACCGAGAAGACAGTTTGATGAATTATTTCTCAAATTTACCCAATTTATCAATGTTAGGATACAAGTGCACCATTTTAGACATTAGGGGTAAAATTACTCCTGATCCAAAACGTTAGGAGTATTTTTTGCACCTTACCCCGTAATTGTAATAAAAAGTTAAGAGTTTGTATTCATATGAAAATTTGTATTTAATTTCATAGGCTTTAAATTGTATGTAAATTTGCATTTGTATATAATTTGTATTTTTAATTTAAATTAGACTCATTTTTATTTAATTTCATAGGCTTTTATCGAGCCGAGCTTTTATTTGATATTCAATTTAGTTTTATCTTGAATAATATATTTATTTATTATTGTTATTATTATTCTTATTATTAGAATCATTATTATTATAAGCTTGTTAATGTCTAATATTATCATTAAAATTATTTTAAAGTCTAATATCATCATTATTGTTAAGTTCGGTTAAGTTCGGTAGCATTCAATTAAGTTCAGTAGCATTTAGTTAAATTGAGTTCAGTTCAGTTCAGTATTCAGTAGCATTCAGTTCAGTTTAGTTCAATTCAATTCAGTTCAATTCAGTGCAGTTCAGTTCAATTTTGTTCAGTTTTTTTCATCAATAAAGAACAGAGCCTTACAAAACTAGTTATTACAACTTATTTCATTTTTTTAACCAACTTTAGGAATATTTATTCCTAAAGAATAACTATTCTATTCTTTCATAAGTTCTATTCGGAATAACTATTCTATTCCATTATATTCCATTACGTGAATCAAACAATATTTCAATAGGTAACACCTTATAAAAGCATACGAAGGATGAAATGATAAGAGGATATTACTTATTCGTCTGTCTTCCTTTATAAATACGCAAAATTGGTTGATAAAGAAAGGGCACAAACATGTCCACAATTGGATAACAAAAAAAAACTAAATAATGAATTCCAGTGAAACCAAAGATTGAAGAGAGAGAATGCTAAGAGAGATTGAGGAGTGTACAAGTGTGCAGTCTAAGTAAGAATGTCTCGCTTTTGACGAGTGTCCCTAGGGTTTGTTGTTTCTAGCCGCCTTCCACGTTCTCGCAGCCGTAATTTTGCTCTCATCCGACGTACTTTCCCTTTCTTTTTGCCATAGATTTGTTACTTGATCAAGCTTCAAGAATCACTCTAGTTGAGGAACAGGAATCGAAACTAGTTGTTCAAGCTAATTATGAACCGGGTCGTGAGAAGCCCCCATCGTGGAGTTTACTGGGTCGTTTTCTAACTGACCGCCCTATTAAGATACCGCTTGTGAAGAATAATATGGCCGATTTATAGAGGCCGTCTCGAGGTTTGTTTATTGAAGTGCTTGGACCTAATCTGTTTCGCTTTGATTTTTTTCACCCGTTGGAGAGGAGCCGTGTGGTGCAAGGTGGACCGTGGACGTTCGAACAGAATATGCTTCTCACTAAGCGTTTGGAGGAGTGTGAATTGGGGACTAATGAGCCTCTATCAATGGCGGAGTTTTGGGTACAGATTCACGATTTGCCGATGGGTTTTATATTCGCTAAGTGTCTGTCAGTATTGGTAATTTCCTTGGGTGTTTCATTGAGTCTGATGAGAACAACTTCACGGACGATATGCGCTCCTATATGAGGATCCGTATTGCTATGAATGCACTCCGTCCGCTGAAACGCAAGATGAAGATCGAGAAAACTGAGGGGGAGTTCTCATGGATACAGTTCCGGTACGAATGCCTCCATACATTATGCTTCTATTGCGGCCTAATTGGCCATGCAGACAAATATTGCTCGGCCCTATTAGATCATCCGTCACCTGAACAAGCAGAACGGCCTTACAACACCTTGCTCCGTGCTCTCCCTCGTAGGCTGACTGCCCCTGAGTCTTCTAAATGGCTGTTACCCGCCCCGCCTACCACTCGGATGATTGCTGCCTAGGAAGGTGTGAATGTCGATAATGAGGGAGTGAACACTATGACGGCTGCCATGTCTTTAGTTTCAGCGAAGGTATCTGTGTTTGAAGCTGGCTCTGTCGATGAGGAGCTTCTGATCAACGAAGCATAACGTTGACGTCAAGAAAAAGGCGAGATGAAGGAAAAAGGTGATAGCCCTCATTTGGATAGCCATATGGAGTGGGATTCAGGCTATATGGGTGATTCAAAGCTAACAACATCATCAAAAAATAAGGTGGGTCTGAAGCCGGCCCGCCGACTGCCATGAGTACCTTAAGTTGGAACTGCCGGGGTGGGCAATCACCGGTCAGTTCATATGTTACTTGATCTTGTGTCAAGATTCTGCCCATCTTTTGTTTTCCTGATGGAAGTTAAATGTAACAGGAACAAAATTGAGATAATAAACGCAAATTGAATTTTGATGGTTTATTCTTTGTTGATCCTATTAACTGTGGAGGTGGTTTAGCTTTCCTGTGGAAAAATAATGGGACTGTCAATCTTCTTGGCTATACAAATAATTAAATTGATGCTCGTATCACAATTCAAGGTTTGCCGGAGTATTGATTGACCAGTTTTTATGGGTTTTCAAAGAGAGCTCGTAGGCTCGAATCATGGAATGTCCTCCAAACCTTTCGTAATCAATCTAATTTACCATGGGTAATTATTGGGGACTTTAATAACATTTTAGCACATTATAAGAAGCGAGGTGGTAGACGGTATCCACAAAATCTTCTAACTAGCTTTGATGAAGCTTTGATTGACTGTGATTTGTGAGAAGTTTATATGGTTGGTCATCCTTTTACTTGGGAGAAAAGTCGAGGCACACTGAACTATATTAAGGAGAAATTGGACCGAGACTTAGCTGATTCGCGTTGGAAGAACTATTTCTCATAGGCAAAGGTTACGAATGAGGAAGCCCATGTGTCTGATCACTCGGCGCTGATCTTGGTTCCTGTACAATCATTGGCTGTTTGACAACGTCGGTTTTGGTTTGAAAACGCGTGGTTAGGCGAACCTGACTGTCATCAGCGAGTGCAATTGGCTTGGAACGGAAATGGGAATGCTAATCTGGTACAGAAACATCATCTTTGGGAAGAAAGTTTTTTTATGTGAGACGAGCACGTGCGACTTAGTTTCAGAGAACAGCTTTGTTAGTGCAGATTGGAGATTAGGTATTGGAAGCGGGGTCAGGACAACGTTTCTCAGAATAAGCTGCTGGCTGCAAGGGCGAATTTGGACCGATTGCTAGCTCAGAATGAAATCTACTGGCGACAGAGATCGAAATACTCGGTACTTTCACACAGCCGCAAACAGTAGCAGGAGGAAAAATTCAATCGATCAGTTAAAGTCAGACATAGGCATCTGACACGACTGTGGTTCAGGTTTGGACAATCTAATTTTGAATTATTTTCAGAATTTGTTTACATCTAGTGGGTGATATGCTGATAGGATAATCTCTAATGTGGCCTGCAAAATATCTCCTGCTCAAAATGAGGAATTTCTTAGTGCTTTTATTGTTGAGGAAGTTAAGACAACTGTCTTTTCTATGCATCCGGATAAAAGTCCTAGGCCTGATGGCTTTAATCCTGGATTTTACCAAAAGTATTGGGATATTGTGGGTCCTCAGGTGACTAGCTCTTGCCTCTCCTGGCTCAACTCCGGTTCACTCCCTGACAATATTCATGAAACAAATATCGTGTTAATTCCAAAAAAGTCCAAACCGGAGAGTGTATCAGATATGAGACCCATAGCTCTTTGTAATGTAATTTATAAAGTTATCAGTAAGATCCTGGCAAATAGACTGAAGACTGTCCTACATCTCATTACCCTGTCAAAGTGCTTTCATCCCTATCAGGCTTATTTCTAATGTCATTCTGACCTACGAAGTGAATCATTATCTTCATAAGAAGTCTCAGCGCAAATCAAGTATGGCGGCACTGAAATTGGACATGTCGAAGGCTTACGATAGGGTTGAATGGGACTTCCTAAGACATATGATGTTAAAATTGGGCTTCTTAGAGGCGTGGGTTTAGTTGATTATGCAGTGTGTGGGTAAAGCAAGATATATAGTGGTAAATGGCAGTCATTCTGTGGGTCCTATCATCCTTCAGCGAGGGCTTAGACAGGGTGATCCTATCTCCCCGTACCTATTTATAATCTGTGCTGATGGGTTATCCCTCTCTTTGTCAAATCTAGAAGAACAAGGAATATTACATGGATGTAAATTAGCTCCGTCTGCTCCTCCAATATCTCATTTATTTTTCACGAACGACGGTTACTTTTTCTTCAGGGCTACAGTTTCAGAAACAATGGATATCAAACAGTGGCTGTCTGACTACGAAGCTACATTGGGCAGCAGATTAATTTTTCAAAGTCCTCAATTTCGTTCAGAAAACATTGTTTGCCTCAGAACTATAATGAAATCAGCGCTCTCCTTGGGGTCTCAGCCATAGCTATTCTTGATAAATACCTCAGATTGCCGTCTATTTTAGGTAGGAGCAAGACTGAGGTTTTTGGATACATCGAGGATATGGTCACCCGTCGTTTGCGGAGTTGGAAGGCGTGATACTTATCTAGAGCTGGGAAGGAAGTATTGATCAAATCTGTTTTGTAGTCAATCCCATCTTACGCTATGAGTTTGTTCTTAATGCCTAAATTGTTATGCTCTAGTCTTGAAAGAATGTTGAATTCCTTCTGGTGGGGCTTGGGTGATAATGGTAAGAAAAGTATCCATTGGAAGTCCTGGGATAGGTTTTGCATCCCGAAAAAGTATGGTGGTATGGGATTCCGGAAGTTTCAACAATTTAACATTGATTTGCTGGCAAAATAATTATGAAGGCTCCTATCAAATCCTTAGTCACTAGTAGCCTAGGTATTGAAAGCCTGTTATTTTTCGGATTGTTCCTTTATTGAGGTGTCTCTCCCTCCTAATCCAAGCTATGTTTGGAAAAGTATACTAGCTGCTCAGCACCTTATTGTGAAAGGTTCACATTGCCTAATTGGTATGGGTACCACAACTTAGATCTGGGATTATCCAAGGCTTCCTAACAATACGGATCCATTTATTGAAAGCACCCGAAATGTAGAAATGGACATTGAAAGAGTCTCAGACTTGATTGATATGGATATTAGGTCTTAGGACTGGAATCTAATTTCTGAGCTTTTCACCGTCAAGGAGCAACGTCTAATTGCTAGGATACCGCTAAGCTAGAGATGAATCGTTGATAGTTGGTACTGGTCCGAGGAGTGGAAAGGCATGTATACTGTTAGAAGTGGATATCGGCTATTGATGAGGGAGTTTAGAGTTTTAAATGCATTACAACCGGATGAGATTTGGCGCAAAACCTAGCCTTTAGTTGTCCCTCCTAAAATACGTGATCTGATGTGGCAGGTGTTAGCTAATTGTTTGCCATCACAACTAGAGCTACAATCGTGCTGTGTGGAGATATCTAGCCTATGTCAGTTATGCGGTATCGGGGAGAAGATAGCTTCCACGCTTTGGTTCAGTGTGAGGAAGCACGTCGGGTTTGGAGGAGATCGCTATTTGGCGAGAGAGCTGCTGATTTTACTAATTTCTATGACTTCTAGCATTGCATTACTACTGAAGCAGATCAGGTGGTGGTACAAGTGGCAATGCTATGTTGGAGAATTTGGCAGAATAGAAATGAACTTACTTGGATTAGCCGAACTGCTTCAGATTCAGTCCTATTCATGACAACCTGTCAAATGCTGGAATCGTGGAAGGCGACTCAACAAGTGTATGCTATCTCAGATAATGCAGTACCAGTAAATTTGGGGATGTCGTTACAGTTGTTGCCAGACTTTCTTCGTCTTAATGTTGATGCGGCCACTTTTACGACCGACAATAATACTGGCTTTGGTTGTTTGGCGTGGGATGGTAGTGGTCATTTCATTGCAGCGAAAAACGGTCTAATTGAAGGCGGTGTGGATGCAACATTAGCAGAAGCTATCGCGCTACGTGAGTTCTTGTCTTGGGTTAAGGCTCGCAGCTGGCAGAGGGTACTGATCGAAATGGACGCACAAGTAGTGGTGATGGCTCTATAGCATGTCGCCAGCGCTATGTCTCCGTTTTATCTTCTCATTCAGGATTGCCTTTCAATTTTGAAGGATATCCCACAGTGTTCTGTTCGATTTGTTCGTAGAATATACAATTCGAAGGCTCACACCCTTGCATGGGCAGTATCTAGCTTTAGCAGTAAGGGAGAATGGCTTTTGTTACCTCCTCCTTTTCTTAGCTATGTACTAAACCTTTCTGATTAATGATATTCATCTCAATTAAAAAAAGAGATTGAGGAGAGAGAAAGTGATATATGGTTAAAGTATAGAAAAATAAAAATAAAATAAATGAAAGGAAAAAAATACCAGTTTAGTCATTTGACTTTGATTGCCCGTCAATTTTTTTAACACCATTAGTATTTTTGGATCCTATTTGCTAACAGAATGAATCTCAAGATACATGTTTGTTAAATATTAAGTCATGATACTGTGTTTAAAAATGATCGAAACCACAAACTTTAGTTTTATACTTTTCCTTATTTATAATTTTTTTTTTGAAAATACTTCACCTGTGTTTAATTTCGTTCTAATTTCAATGAAACCTCTAATATTTAACCTTTTATTTTTACTAATGTGAAAACCACTTCGAATCTGAAAATAATTTTCGGGAGGAGACTAAAGTCACCTAAGTTTAAATAAAGGCCTAATACATCATTTGTCCCATGAACTTGTCCAAAAAGCTTGATTGGCCCCCTGAAATTTCAAGGTGTCCTAATAGCCCCCTGAACTTGCATAAAATGTTCACTTAGCCACCTGAACTTGCGTAAAATTTAATCAATTGATCACTCGGTTATAAAAAATTAAGTTAAATACGGAAGATGTATTGTACGAGTCTTAAAAAAAAGTAAAACGACCAAAATCGGGGGTATGCAGTTCTAATATTAGAGAAGACAAGTTGTATAGTTGAGCAAGTAATAACTTCATTTTGAATTTATTTTTTAATTATGTAATAACATTTTAAAATGCATGGAATACATATTCCGTATTTAACTTACTTTTTTGCGACCGGATGATCAATTGATTACATTTTACGCAAGTTCAGGGGCTAACTGTACATTTTATGCAAGTTCAGGGGGCTATTGGGACACTTTGAAAGTTCAGACGGCCAATCAAGCTTTTTGGACAAGTTCAAAGGCCAAATGATGTATTAAGCCTTTAAATAAAGCGAGAATTACTAAACTAGCACCTTTTAAGAGGTTAGTTTATGTTTCTAGCTCCTTTCAATAAAATTTCCAAAACTAACATATTTCAACAGATAACTTCCAAATGTGCCATTGTCTTCTTCATAAACATAACTTTGTGTTTTTCCCCCTCTTTCTCTTTCTCGCGCTCTCTCTCTCTCACTCTCTAAAGAACAAAACAATCTACAGAACGACTACGAAAACTACAACAATCAATCCAACCCACAGTTCATATAACAAGATTTTATACAATCATGTAAGTTTTTCATACGTTTTTAGTTCCATTAGAAAGATTTAAAGCTTAGTCCATTTATTGTTAAGATCTAGCATTTTGTTTCTCTACAACCCAATGTATATTGTTTCTCTTCCTTTTTCATGTTTTTCCTGGTTGTGCGAACCCCAAAAATAGTGGCATTGTTGTCTGAAAATGCATTTTGGTTGGTCTTTTTCCATCGAAGCCATCGTGGGATGCAATTGGATGACTTTACAAAGCATTCGTGAGTGGCATCCCATACTTCAAACAACCAAGCCTGCAACAAAGTTCCAATTCATTATTTATGCTTATTACTAACATTTCTAGTATATAGAATATACACACATCATACCTGAAATACGAGTGCAAAACCATATAGGTTATATGAGACATGTGCTTTCCTTTTTCCATCCCTATAAGCACATAATTGATCCTGTCGGTCTTTGCCACCATGCATACCATTAACAAGGGACCTGTAGGTCTCATCCCAGGCCACAACAACCCACGGGAACTTGTTAAACAGTGTTGGAAATTCTGCAAGTTCCAAAACCCAAGGAAGAGCTTGTTTCGTGGCAGTGTTATCCAACACACTGCCAAGTACAAAGTACAACATGACAAATGAAACTGCATCTTGATCATCTCTTCCTTAGCCCATTTAGTTTGCTTCATAATTGTGTCCACGTCTCTAATAGTTGGTGTAGGGTAGTGTGAAAAAAACTTCTTTCTAAATCTATCTGGATTCTTTAGCGCACTAAACTTTGCCCTAAATGCTTCCAGATCTCCAAACCGTAACCCACTTAGGAGTTCAAACTCCCAATCTCCACATCTCAACTCAACACCTCTAACTTTGAAGCAAAACTCCCTGGGGTTGAGGTCTTCTGATAGCTCCCATTTGTATAGGGTTTTTAGGATCATTTTAGCTCGTTTTTGCTTTATTTCCTTTTGATTTTATTATCGTTTTGTTATCTTTTAGTTAAAATTAGTAATTTCCATTATTTTTGGCATTTTCTGTGTTTTCAGGTGTTTTTAGGCCTATTTGAGCATTTTCGAACCAGACCCAAGCCTATTGGAGCATTTCTGGATTATTCAAGGACCATTAGAGCACTTTTGGGATTCATCAGGACCATTAGAGCACTTTTCGGAAGCCCAAGGACCTAAACGGATAAAAGGCGAAGCAAAATCGCCCCATTTAGGACCTGTCTCGTCGAGACAATACCTGTCTCGTCGAGACAGGCCCTCGTCTTATCGAGACACTCCTTGTCTCGACGAGACGAGGTGGGGAAAGGCGCACCAGCGCCTTCCCCCTTGCTGAAATGTGCGGATCGAGCCCTAAAGCCCATTAAAAACACTTTGTAAATGTCCCTTTTTACCCTTGAGGCATTAGGGTTTCCTCCCTAACTCTATAAATAGGGAGCTAATCCTAATCCTTGAAGGGGGGATTAGCCATTCAATAAATCAGAGAGCCGCTAGGGCTTTCTCTCCTCCACAATGTAGATTTATATTTTTGTTTATATTAGATTTCCTGCTTTCTAGGTTAGTTTAATTTCAATTTCTGTTTTTATTTCTTTCAAAAACAATTCATGGGAGAAGTTCCTCATCTTCTATTTCTGTAATTGGAATCGGCAAAACGGGTTCTGGATTTCTCTCTTTCCATTTTATCTTTTGCGATTATATTTAATTGAAGCTTTTTTCATTGTTCCTATTGTCCTTTTGCTATGATTGGTTTGTCTATGAACTGATCCCCATCCAATTTGGGATGGGGGATGAAATTGATTGTATGAATATGTATGATTAGGGAACTAGGGTCTTTTGATTGATCAGTTTATGCATGCTTAATGCCTAGATGATGTTAGGAACATGATTTATGCTAGAATGAGCATTGATAATGGTCAACTAGCCTGTTTATGTATATAATGTGTTTAATGCCTGTGACCCTGACATTAAATAGGATTATAGATAGATGAGAACTTGACCATGGAATCGTCTATACCGAATATGTATTAACCTGACTTCGCTAGAGACCACTAGGAATGAGGCTTTGTGGCTGGGCTACGACTTTAGCCTTAGTTGTCAATAAACCTAATGCTTTGCATGACCTAGGGTATATGCCTAATCAAGCCGTCACCCGAATGCATGTGAATAAGAAGGACGAATACTGATCACATTAGTCTTTCACTTAGGACAATTACCTTCAATCATTGGTAAAACATAAATCTGAACTCCCTAAACCCATACATAGGATTTAATCAAAGGATTCCTCAGCCTATATTGTGCCATCCATTAATTCACTTTCTACCCTGTCAATTGTCCAATCTATTTTTGTTATCTTTATTGCTCTCAATTAGTTAATTAGTTCACCAAAAACCCAAACATTTATCCAACCCTCTAAACAATTAGATCACTCTAGGTAGATTTACTAATTATAACAAATAGTCTTTGTGGTTCGATCTCATGCTTAGCACAATATTACTTGTTGCGATAGGATACACTTGTCCTATTAAATGCTATATACTTTACGAGCATCATCTTCACATTTGATCTCTCTTGTCAAAAGGGTATGACAAAGGACTCCTGCAAATTGTGTAAGTTCCATCTCACAATACTACCCGAAGCAACTCTGCTTAAATAGCTTTCTTTGGTTTGGTGTTAAATTGGTCATTATATTTTTTGTTGCATCTAAGTTACACCTAACTGTGATGACGCTTTCTGTTCCAAATGCTTTTTTATATTTATATTCTGAACCCTCATTGGCTTTCCTGGAAGAAGAGACATGCTCATCTCTCTTCCTCTTTTGTCCATGATCATGCTGAAATTTATTGTAGATATATCATAAGCTAATAAAGAAGTTAAGCTAAAATGAGCTAACATAGGCTAAAATAAGAGAGATATCGACAATTAGGTTGTCGATATCACATAGATATCGAGAACCTAATTGTCGATATCACATAGATATCGACAACAATATCTATGTGATATCGACACATATCGATCAAACACTTACCAATTGCAGATAGGATATCGATTGATATCGACAAATATATGCACGAATATAGAAGATAAACAAACAAGGAAATTAGTGTTTGTCAATATCACATTGATATCGGCAACTGCAAACCCAGATGAACCCTAACACCAAAAGAAGTAAGCAAAACGAAAGATTCCTTCTCACACCCAAGAAATGTACATACAATACAAGAACCCAGCAAATGTACATACAATACAATAACCCATAAGTAAAATCAAGTTATTTATCCTTCTGAGCTTCGCGTTCTCGCCATGTCTGAGCTTTGTGTTGTCTAAGCTTCACGTTCGTCGGAGTAAATCGTCGAATGAATCATCGAATTCGTGCAATGAAATATGTTAAAGAGCAGAGTGTTAGAGAGCACAGTGTTAGAGCGGAGTGTAAATGATGAGGGCAAATGTGGAAGAATCTGTTGAAATATGTTAGTTTTGGTCATTTATTTAAAAGGAGCTAGAAATTTAAACTAACCCCTTAAAAGATGCTAGTTTAGTAATTCTCCCTTAAATAAATGAAATTTGAGAATATTTTTGCAAGAATATTATTTACTCCTTTGCACTGTAAAACTATTTGTAAGGACTAATATATGTAAAACTAATTTCAATTATTTTCTACACTTTAAATATGTTATATTTACTTTTTGAGCTTGCAGAAAGTAACTTATCGACTCCTAAAATTTTAACAAGTTGATGTATGTATATTTTAAGTAAGTTCAAGTTGTTAATAGACTACTGTATGTAAATATAGACCCAAAAATATGGCTACTTAAAAAGTTAAGAGATTTAATAGATCAATTTAAATAAGTTCAGAGAGTAAACAAAACGTTTTCAAAGTATGGAGAAAATTAACTTCTTTGGACAAGTAGGGGGATTAAAAATGTATTAAGCCTAACTCTAAATTAGTTTTCGTTTAAACTAAAATAAAAGTGTGCGAGTTTGATGCTAAATACCGCCTCTAATTTACTTTTCACCGACCCCTCTTTTACCCTTTCGCCCTTCTCATTTTTTTCCTACTAAAACTCAAAATCCTTTCTCTCTCTTTCTCTCCCAAGCCAAAAAACCCGATTTTGACGAAAATGGACCCGAGCATTCCCGAAAACCATGATTTTGAACACGAGGTATTATTACGATCCATATTTAATTTAAATTTACGTTTCTGTTATTTTTTTTATTGTATTTGGCCTGAAAGGGCGGCGCATACTGCCCATTCTGTAGGCTGAATGGAGTGTGGCACCCGTTCCTACCTACGGTGGAACGGGCAGGCTGCCCGTTTAGCCTATAAATGCCCCGAATTTTAATTTCTAATGGACAGGCTGCCCATTTAGCCTAAAAAAGGCCCGAACAAGCCCCGAATTTTAATTTTTAACGGGAAGGGTGCACGTTTAGCCTAAAAAAAGGCCCGAACAAGCCCCAAATTTTAATTTTTTAATTTTTGCACGTATTGTTAATACATATTATGCATTTTTTATATATTCAGGAATCGTTAGAAGATTGGCAACCCGACGACATTAATTACAGTTCCTGTTTCATAACGGACACTATTTTCCCTTCGTGTCAAAATGCTGTTGATTAGGCAAAACAGGTAGTTATTCAAAATGGGTTTAAGATCATAATATCTTCACATAAACATGGGGGAAAGCAGAAGCTGTTGAGATGTTCACGGGGTGAACGCTATAGAGGGAGAACGGATGAAGATACTTTAATAAGAAAAAGTAAAACTAAAGCGTGCAGATGTAAATTTTAGATTAAAGCCTATTAACATTCAGACCTTTCTAGTTGGGGGATACAGACTAAGGCTAGGTTAACTGGCCAGCACAATCATACGTTACGTGTGTATCCAGAGGGAAGTCGGCAGATGAGCAGACTCAGTACCGCATCTAAAATAATTGTGCGTGATATGAGTTCGGCTCAAGCAAAGCCCTGTGCTATTTTAGCAGCCGTTAAAGAAAAGCATCCTGAAGACAACCCAACAATTAAACACGTCTACAATTATAGGGATAAGATGAGGAAGGATGAGTTCGAAGGTAGAGACCTGGCTAGTTAGTTCTATCATATTGCTCTCGAGAACAAGTATGTTCACTATACGCAAGTTGATCCTCATTCTAGCATGATAACGCATGTGTTTATGGCACATCTAGAATCAGTAGATTTATTCAGGACCTATTACTGGTACATCGACATTGATTCAATGTACAAAAACCAACAAGTACAAAATGCCATTTGTTGAAATTATTGGGATGACAGCATGAAATAACAACTTTAAGATCGTGTATGCCATCATTAAAGATGAGATTGAAGGGAGATATCATTGGGTCCTACATCGGCTGAGGGTTTTGATGGGGTTTGATCTCAACCCAACTGTTATTGTTAGTGATAGGGAGTTGGGGTTGTTGAAGCCGATCCTAGAGGTTTTTCCACATTCAGCACACTTGATATGCACCTGGCATATAAATAAGGATGTAGAAGATCGGGTGTACAGAATTATGGGAGATAAATCATTTGCCGCTAAATTCAAGAATGGAAAATGGAGAACAATAATACAATCCTTAACCATTGCGGAGTACGAGATAAATCTGAGCAAGATGAAGGATTCGATGAATAGGTACCAAAATCTTATCTCGTACATTGAGGAGATGTTGTTGGTGCATAAGGAGAAGTTTGTTGTTGCTTGGAGGAAAGATTTCCTACATTTTGGCAACACAACTTCTTATCGTGTGGAGAGCGAACATGCGAGTCTAAAGTAATGGCTCAATACAACCACTGGCTCCCTCGATACAGTATGGCAGAAGGTCCACAAGCAGATAGAATCTCAGGCAACTAATATCAGGTATTTGCAATATGTTCTAATGCAATATGTTTATCTTCTTATCAGGTATTTGTAATCTTAGGCAACTGATAGTATGTTTATCTTCTTATCAGGTACATGCTTGGGCAGTCTAGGCTTCATAAAGGAGTCATGTACTCCGGTTTCCCACTTAACTACCTGGTCTACAATGTCTCCCACCACTGCATGTAGTTGCTCAGTGAAGAGTTAGAGCGTATGTGAGCTTTGAGCCATGAAGTGAACGTGCTTTGTGGTTGTGTATTGAGAACCTCTCATCAGATACCATGTGCATGCGAGCTCAAACAAACTTATGATCGTAACCGTATGATCAGTATTGAGAGGGTTCATATGTTCTGGAGAACACTTTTAATTAATTATGGTCAGACTGATGAAAATGCAGTGTGTAATGATCAGATAGAGGATCAAAGATATTTTCAATCCTTAGTTGACCAGGTCTCTAAAGGTGACCCAACCTTGCTGCGAAACATTTCAATACTTATCCATGATCAACTACACCCTGATGAAGCACATTACACCGAACATGATGTAAAAATTCACGTTCGAGGACGACCTAAGGCGAGTAAATCCACAAAACATACGTCGAGTGCTTGGGAGTACAATGACACTCGTCGTGGACGTGCTCATTCTACTAGTTCGTCTATGAGTCATGGTAGAAGTGGTAGAAGAAGCTCTTCATCATCTGTCCATAATGTTGCATCATCAGGTAATGTGTATTTGATCAACACAGCTTGTTTTTGTAATACAAATTTGCAATATCTAATTCATTTACACTTAACATCAGTGCTGCGAGGGTTACAATATCTTATTTCACTCAATGTAGATGGAAATACGTTTGATGTTTGTGATTTCGCACATTCTGACAAAATAGTCGGGATCATTAAGCCCTACGTCGAATCATATTACGACATCATCGGTGATGGAAATTGTGGCTTCCGTGTTGTTTCTACCTATATTTTTTGGCACCGAAGATTCGTGGCAAGCAGTTAGGCATAACCTTAGAAATGAAGTAATTGCTAACCGTTTCCTGTATGAAAATGTGTTTATTGATGGTGTTGATGCAGCAATTAGTAGGATAGGTTGGGACGATGGAGGTTGTTCGCAGGACAAATGGATGCTCGTCTGTGATGACTTGTATCCAATTGCTATACAGTCTTGATCACATGCACCTTAATGAGCATGTAGAATTTGCTCATTCATCGTTAGATCTAGACTTATTAGAATCCTAAGGTGGAGATTCAAAGCATCCTGAGGCTTAGATTTAATAAGCCTATATCTAACGGTGAATGAGAAAATTCACTTGCTCATTAAGGTGCATATGAAAATTCCTGAATTGGCTATATTGTATAATGCTACTGTCATGTTTTTCGACTTCGCGGGTGGGCATACATTGCAGTTTTGTGGTACCGTGTTACCATTGTATGCCGCATCCACTGCTACAAGACCAGAACGAGAGATATGTATATCTCATTTGGCTAATCACTGTCGACACTATATTCGTTTAAATTTATCTCCTAATTTTCTGGTACCCCCTATACTGGCATGGTGGTTTCAACACCATGATCGAAGCGTTGAAGGGTGGGAGCGCTTCTATGTTGATAGAAGAGCACAATGGACAAGATTGGGTAACATTAGGGGCAGTTAGCTGTATATATGTTACAGGTAGTTTGTGAAAGAGTTTTGTAATGTTCTGGAATGATCAAGTTAAATTTCAGTTAGATGTATATATGTACCAGGTTGATTGTGAAATACTTCTGTCATGTTTTGGAATGATCTAGTTATGTTACAGCTAGTTGTAGCTATATTGCAGTTATGTTACAGGTTGATTCTAAAATACTTTTGTCATGTTTTGGAATGGTCCATTTATGTTATAGTTATGTTTTAGTCATTTTTAGTTGAGTTACAAGTTGATTCTGTATGAGTTCTGTAATGTTTTGGATGTTTTTAGTTACAGTTTTGATACAGTTATGTTCAGTTGAGTTACAGGTTGATTGTATATGATTTCTGTAATGTTCTAGATGTATTCAGTTATGTTCAGTTGTGTTACAGGTTGATTCTGTATGAGTTCTGTAATGTTCTAGATGTTTTCAGTTACAGTTTTGATACAGTTATGTTCAGTTGAGTGTGTATGATTTCTGTAATGTTCAGGATGTATTTAGTTATGTCCAGTTGTGTTACAAGTTGATTCTGTATGAGTTTTGTAATGTTCTGGATGTTTTCAGTTACCGTTTGGATACAGTTATGTTCAGTTGAGTTACATGTTGATTGTGTATGATTTCTGTAATGTTCAGGATGTATTCAGTTATGTTTAGTTGTGTTAAAGGTTGATTCTGTATGAGTTTTGTAATGTTATGGATGTTTTCAGTTACAGTTTTGATACAGTTATGTTCAGTTGAGTTACAAGTTGATTCTGTATGATTTCTATAATGTTCAGGAATGTGAGTGAAAGACTTCTATTAATAGTTTTATAAAAAAGTACTAAAGTACGTACTTATATAATTAAAGTACTAAAATACCTACAAATATAATCTGTACAACTATAATAAAAAGTACTAAGCTACAGTCACAAATCACTTGGTCGAATGCCAAACATCCATAATCTGGTCATACGACTATCTCCACTCAGTCGCAACATCCTCATCAAGAAGGATCATCGCCTCCAATGCACCTTCACCCCAGTTAGCTAAACGGCTAACCCACTGATAAAAGAAAAACCAAAAACTTAATAAATATCATTTCATTAAATGGAATTTTATATTTGTAGATGAGTTGATTAAAACTAAAATCACTTACTGCTTCACTGTTCGAGCGAGTATGAACAGTCGGTGCGGGTGCAGTCATCTCCGGAAGTAGATGAGGGTGTGAATCACAGGTGTACCAATGCATGTACTGCTCCTCACAGTCCGAAGGAGTCCGTGCTGGAGTGAACCGAGACAATACAAGCATGCCTGCCTCAGGATACGAGTCCCAAATCTCCTACGCTATGTCGGCAGGCACCTCTACCTAATACTTCAAGTTTGACCAGGGATGTACGACCTTGAACGACCTCAAGATCGGTCTGGGGATGGTCTTCACGTAACCAAGATGGCGAAGGCATCTCCCCGGCATGTACGGCTTGATCACATCCCGGTATCATATCCATCCGGCGTATGTCGTCCTCGGGGTACTCGTAATGGCATTAAGACCATACGGCATCCACATCACCTACAAATGTATACAACAACATTAACATACAAGTAATGACATCGGTTTATTTAATTAAATGGAAATTGTACCTCATCCATAATCACTTTATCAAGCCGGACGTGATATGATCTCAGCCGATCATCACTTTTCTCCAATGCTGTAGATGGCCACATGCAAGCCCTAGGAAGATCCGAGTCCACTATAACTCCCTCCCGATGAGGCCTGAAGCATGGGAAGTACTCATAAATCCATGCCTGAATTAGTGTAAGACAAACCCGTGATCTGCCCGTAGTCTCCTCTGCTAGCAATACCTAGATGACAGTATAGATATGCTAGTGCAACCGAGCCCCACGAGGGTCTAATGGCTCCAGCTGCCGAATCCTGCACCTCTAGCAGGTAGGAAGGTCGAATGCGGTCACCACTATTGTCTACGAACAAGATGCAACCGAGCATAAGAAACGTCGAAGCTATAGCCTGTGCATCAGGAATCCGATCTCCTCGACAATACTCCATGACGAAAGCCGCTCGTATACCGCCGTTAAAGTAGTGACCGACCAGCAACTCAGGCCGAGTCATCCCAAATAACTCCATCACACAAGACTGAAGCTCGTTCGTACCCGCCTCAGCAGTCACCATAGCCCCATCTACGGGGATGCGTAAAATCTGCCACACATCATGCAACAGAATGCTCATCTCACCGAACGGCATGTGGAATGATGACGTGTCTAGCTTCCACCACTCCGTAAAAGCCTCAATCAGAGGCGCATCGATGTGGGCGTACATGATACCTGGTAGATGGGACAACCCAGATGACTCTATACGCGACTGAATCTCCCTAAAAGCACCACTGTACCATAAACACAGCTTCCCGCAACAGATTGAGTGTGTATGACACCTGAGGATGCCCCTATCCTGCCCGCTCCAGATAGCATAGGCAATATGTCCCAGAAAGCTCAGGATCACAAGACCATCAGCTGGACCCCTAGGGACCGGGGTCTTCACGATCCAGTCATCCTCTCCAGCACTCCTCGAGCGCTTGCTGCTACCTAAAATTACAGTAAATGAATTTCAGAATATTCGTATATTTTCTACTACTCACGAATAAATCACATAATAATAACTAAATTTAAAATTCTCACCTGAAAACGACCATGCTGCAGTAGAAAAACGTCCATCTCGACCCCTCGTCACTGTCCCAGGGAGGTACTGGGACAGAATCAACACTCTGAGGAGGCATAGAGTCATCTCTGTCCATCTCCACAGCATCCGCCACCTCTTGACGTCCAACACGCTCGTCATGTGCAGTCTATGCCCTCCGGGCATCCTCCATCAATCTCTGCTCTGTATCCTCCAGAACGCGCCTCACCAATATCATCTTATAAAAAAATGCAAGTAAATAAAACATTTTTTTATTTATTATACTCAATTTCTCGTTTTTTCGGTTTTTTTACTATTTCGGGCCTGCCAACGGGCGGCTCGAATAATTTCTTTTTGAAAAAAATTGAAAAACGACCCATTTTTGGGCTGAACGGATGCCACGTCCGTTTGGCCGGCACCGGTGGAACGGGTGCACCATGCGTTCCACAGTTTATACGCAGGGGCGTCTCCAGCATTTTGGAGGCCCTAGGCGATTTACGTACTTTTTTTTTCATTTTTTTATTATTTTAGAAATAATAAATACGAAATAGTAAAACGAGTATATTATTAACTATAATTCAAACAATATATTAGTCTTGATATAACAATCAAAATCAACTAATAACAACTTAAAAACTAAGAAATTATTATTCTTCTCGCTTTTGCATGTGCAAAATCTCTAATTAAATCACTGTAATCTAGTTCAGCTAAAACTTTCTTCTCAACAGATAATATGGCCAAACCGTTCAATCTCTCTTGTGACATAGTTGATCGGAGATAATTTTTTATTAACTTCAACTTAGAGAAACTTCTTTCGGCAGTAGCTACTGTAACCGGTATAGTCAATATAATCCTATAAGCAACCCAAGTATTAGGAAAAGCAAGATGCAAATTCTTAATGTACTCTAACACTTCAACTGGTGTGGTTAAGTTATCTGGTAATGATTTTCTTAACAATTGCAGTTCTGAAAATAATTCAAGACCATCAATATCTAAATTATCTCCATCTTGCAGAAAAATCTCAAGTGCAGCACAAGCATGCTTCATTCTCTCGTCCTCCATAGCTTTCAACTTGCTCAAATTAAATAAAAACCCAAAAATATCTTCATATTTTTTAAATTGCTCAAATCTTGTAGTGAGCGAAGAGATGACATTATCAATTATATTTAAAAAATAATTTACTCGAAAAGATCTTTCAGCCACTTGGATTGCTTCATCGCTGGTATTCTCATCAAAAAACCTTTTTTTAAGACGCACACGAGTTTCGCGAAAAGTGGGTTCAACCCCCATTTCTAAAGCAACCTTTCCAGCTTCAATTTTAGCAATTTCAAACCCATTATTTCTGTACTCTTCGAAAAAAAGAATGAGACATTGCAAGAGATTAATACATGCCTCAATATTCATATCCTTACTTTGAAGAATCTTGCTAACTTTATTCACTTTTTGTAGAATTTCAAACCAAATAACCATACCAACAAGGAAATCAAAGTTTTGAAGTTCATGGTTTGCTAAAGAACTTGCATCACTTATTGTGGTTGCATCAGCACTATGTTCTACTAGATGAAGTAATGCATCTCTTATTTGAGGAGCTTGAAATCTTATTGCCCTTACACTAGCAACATGACTTTCCCAACGTGTATCCGACCATGACTTTAATGTAAGCCCTTTCCCATTCTGATCTTTCACATAAGATTTAAGGACCTCCCATCGTTTTGTTGAACCAGAGAATAATTTATAAATCCTTTGTATCACTCCAAAAAATGATTTAGCTTGAACAGAACTCATGGCCATATCACAGAGTGCAAGATTAAGAGAATGACAACCACACAGAGAGTAAAATGCTCTAGGATACTCTTTTAGTACTCTACTACTTACACCTTTGTATTGTCCCTTCATATTAGAACCATTGTCATAACCTTGCCCTCTTATGTCACTAAAATCAAGTTTCAGATTTCCAATAGCATCTTTCAGTTCAAGAAAAAGTGCATCCCCTATTGTTTCAATAACTTTCAAAAAGCTAATGAAAAACTCTTCCACTGTTATTGGACTCGTAGAAACATTAACACATTTCAGAATGAGACTCATTTGTTCTTCATGACTAACATCGGGAGTACAATCAAGAATAACAGAAAAATATTTTGCCTCTTTAACAATATGAAGAATTTTGCTCTTAACCTCACTTGCTAACAAAAGTATTAGCTCATTCTGAATATTATGACCAAGATAATGGACACGATGAATCTCTTTTTTTCGAATACGCCTAAGGTGCTCTTCCATTATTGGATCAAAATCAGCAATCATTCGAATTATTCTAAAAAAAATTCCACTATTATCATCATCAAGTCTCTCCTTACTCCCACGAAACGCCAAATTACTACTAGCAAGAGTTTTTACAACACATATAATTCTTTCAAAACTTCTCCCCAAAACATTTTCTCTTTCTCAATGGCTTTTTTATTAGAGGAATCAAT
Source organism: Euphorbia lathyris (assembly GCF_963576675.1). NCBI lineage: Eukaryota > Viridiplantae > Streptophyta > Magnoliopsida > Malpighiales > Euphorbiaceae > Euphorbia > Euphorbia lathyris. The sequence continues at coordinate 47,231,261 of NC_088913.1, forward strand.
TGTCAATTTTTTTCTCAATCTTGTTTCTGCCTCCATCGAGTCTGTTATATTATTAAGGTGATCACTGCTCTTTTCATGCTCATTAAGCTTAGAATAAATTTTTTTCCAGTCATTATATCCAATGGTTCCTGTTGTTATAGGACTTGGCATAACTCTTTCTCTTTTGAACAAGACACAACAAAAGCAAAATACCTTATCTATCTTCCGAGAGTATACTAGCCATGACCTATCAAGTTTTTCTTCATTTCGTAAACATCGAGTGTAGTGTTTATTACTAAAACTTCTATTTTTTCCATTAGAAGGATATATTTCATCTATGACTCTGATAGGCCCTTTTTCTACTAAAAAATCAATTTTTCTTTTAGACATATTAATCTCCCAATTTCCTGGATCAAATAGATCATTTAAATCTTCTTCGTCCACATCCACGTTTTCATATAAAGGTTCATCATTTGTAACTACAGTATTAAGATTATTATCAATTAAATCTTCATCTGTAACATTCACAGGATTCAAATTCTCAGGCAAATTTTCATCAACGTGTGAGGGGTTCAAATTGTCATCATTGATAGGTATATTTTCAACTAAATTTTCATCAACAGTGGCACTCTCTGTTAAATTTGGCAATATATTAGTAGCTTTTAAATACCTATTCATCGATCCCATTAGAGATTGAGTGAGTTTATCTTGTCTTTCCTTTTTCTTTTTCTTCGAGCTTCCGGATTCAAATTTTCTTTTACCTGTCATAGTATTGATAACACCTACAAAATAATGATAATTATTATGATAATCAGAAAATAGGATTGTAATTGAAATAAAAAAAATTACATTAATTACTAATTATAATTTGCAACCTCTACATATCAAATCCTCCATACATAAAATTAAAAGAAATATACGTTTTAATTATTTTCTCTAGTTAAAATAATAAAATATATTTTTCTTGATCTATTAATTTAGACAACTTTTTAAATATTTCTTTCTATGTGGTACTAGTTAGTAATAAGAAACTAGCAAAAAAGAATGATAACTTTAGCTGTGTTTTTGATTGACATTGACAAAAAAAAAATGAAAGATTGTTGTATTTTAAATTTAATCTATGTTAAAGGCAAAATTTATAATTTATTTAAATACCTTTGCTTATTTTAATCTATATTTAATGCACATTTTCTATTTTTTTTCCACTACCTAGAACAAATCATGACAAAATTAATCCGATTATGATTTATTACTTTTATACTAAATTTTAGAAAAAAATTAGATCAAAATAAAATTAAATAAAATAAATGAGTAAGCATTAGGAAAATTAAAAATCACATCAAATAAATAAATTGAATAAAAATTACCAGTACACCACCCATGAGAAGAAAGAATAGGAAAATCACAAATATTTATCTTCTAATCTAAATAATATATTAATAATGAATATATGTAGAGTAGAGAGAAGAGAAGAGGAAAAACAAAACATTTGTCAGACTAAATTTTGTGGGGGGCGATAGACTGGGTTTTATAGGGAATAGATGTGAGTTTTTTTTTTTTTTATTTCTAGTACTAATTGGAATAGTACTTATTTTTGTCCTATTCAATTTTTATATTAATACAGTAAAACCTCTATATAGGAATACGTTTGGGACCGGACAATTTGTATAACAATTGGGAGGTTATTCTTATATAGAGTTTGGTACCCAAAAAAAAAAAAAATCAACACTTAAAGTTTATAAATTTAACAACAATAAGAACTCTCTAATTGGAAGAGTTTTGAGTTTAGTTTAATAAAACAAATTAATGTTTAGCATATCAAGTTTACGAGTTTTATTTCCAATACCTAAAGAATTGGAAGAGTTTTGAGTTTAGTTTCCAATACATAAAGAAAAGAGTTTTATGGGAAAATGGTAAGAATTTATAGTTAAAGTTGGAATTTGTGTGCCAACTCATATTTAATCTCAATAATTTTTAAATTTTTTTAATAAATTTTGTTTAAATCCTTAATACATATATACATTATTTACATAATTATTCCTATATAGAGGTATAGTTTCTAAAGGTGGGACTTGGATTATGTATAACAATTAACATTTGAGAGGTTATTCTTATTTATAACCGGCCCAAGTTGGGACCGAATTTTTTTTATAACAAATTGAAGGTTATTCTTATATAGAGTATTCCTATATAGAGGTTGTACTGTAGTTAACAATTTGATTTGTAATTGATATAGGTTGTTGTGTTTTACTGACTTTTATCTCTTGGTTTCCACGACAGAAGTGAAAGAGAAGTGAAAGAGACGTGTTAGTTGAAACTAAAGGCAGACTTTTATTCTTTAAAAAATAATTAAATAAAAGAAAAAGTACAGCTGTCTATATTTTTTTTATGAAAAACTGAGGCCCCAAAATATATGAGGCCCTAGGTACAGGCTTAGGGAAACTTCCTCTAGGGCTGGCCTGTTCATACGTTCCGCCCATAGTGGCAGCATAATGGCGCACCCGTTTAGCACAAAAAAATCCGAGTTCCGCTTCCGATTTTGGAGGCGGAATTCATGATTTCGTTCAATTTTTGAAAAAAAAAACTTACCAGAATGCCCATCAAGCCTTTTCCCTTTCCGTATTTTGGTGTCATGACGTTTAGGTCGGATTTTTGAAAATCCAAAAAAAACTTGAGAGGATTTGATTTTTGGAGTTGAAATGGTGAGGAGGGGCATAAATGTCCAAGGGGCGGTGAAAATACATTAGGGGCGGTAAATAGCAGTTAACAATCCATATGGCAATTTAGTAGAAGCAGCTGGGTGCAATTAACCCAGTTTGAAATTAGTCATAACCCGCTAAAGAGAAAACAAGCTCAGAGATAGAGAGTCCACAGAGTGAGAATTGCTAATTTGCACTTCTTGAGGACGAATTTCTCTAAAACGCTTGAATTCCAAGTCAAGGTGCAGATAACATTGTTACAAGTTGGAACTTAGGGTTTTGGGTCTTGAAGTCACGGATCAGTAATGGAGGCTGCGGTAATAGACGCTGGGTCCAAGCTCCTCAAAGCCGGCACCGCTATTCCAGATCAGGCTCCCCCAATTGTATGTGCTTCAAATTTTAGATTGTGTTTACGAAAATTTGTGCCAGCAAACCTTTGCTCGTTATTGTTTCATTTCATTTTTTAATGCTGTTTTCCTATTGGTTATGGTTTTGTTAGAATATCTGTTTTTTTTTTTTTTTTTTTCCTTTTTTGCCTTGGGCGTACCACTCTCTAGTCTTTATCCTCGTTTCCTGCCTCCACAAATGCTGTTTAGTTCGTGAGAATATGTTAGAGAATTACCAGGGAGAATTTGAAAATTTTATTGCTATATTTATTCTTATTTTTCTGTTTTCAAGGTTTTGGAGAAGTGAAATGCAAAGATATAGTGGAAAATAAAAGGGGCAAAGGGAAAGTCCTACTATCAAATAAAAACTATTTTTATACCGGGTGTACTGGAGTTCGTGTGCTGGTGTTGTTTCAATCCATCATTGGAAAATTTAGAATTGTATTCAAGTTGAGCAAAAATTTCTGCCTAATTTTAAAACGGTGCTTTTATTTCAGAATAAGCATAAAATATTATGTTTGGAATATCTTTTGTTATACACTGTGAAAGAGGCTATTTAACTCTGTTGGTGCGCAAGCAGATTATTCCTACACAAATGAAACGCATGCTTGAAGATGGTTCGTCAGCTGATAGTACATTATTTGAGGATGTCAACGTTGATCCAGTTGCTCATGGTTTTATAAGAGATTGGGATGCTATTGAAGATTTGCTGCAGTATGTTCTTTACACTGGCCTTGAATGGGAAGAGGGCAATGAGGGACAAATCTTGTTTACTGATCCACTTTGTACCCCTAAGGTTACTCTACTCTGTATATTGCAAATCTTAGAAAATGCGATGCCGACAGTTTAATTATTATTATTTTCTGAATATTTTGTATGAAAGAATAGTATAGTCTATATTTGAGAGGGCAGAATCTATACCTTTTTCTTTTTTTTTGCACCAGAATCATGCTGTTGTTCGAGTACATACTGTAGGTTGACATTGTATTGGGTTTAAAGTTGCTTACTTCTACTCTCTTAGGCTGCTAAACAAGGTTAAGTGACAGTGAAAATTTTAGGTCTAGTTCCATTATATATGCAGCTAGCTTTAAGTCAAAGAAGGGAATGCATAAATTTCACTAGACTGGTGTTCCTATGTACCAATATGTATACATATGTTTGTGTGTGTGATCATGTCTATTGCTGTGAAGTGCTGAGCATTATTTGGTACTAAAAGTGCTCAACTCAACTTTACAGTCTGTCAAGGAACAATTGGTGCAGTTAATGTTCGAAACATTTAACGTCTCAGGGTTTTATGCATCCGAGCAAGCTGTTTTGTCTCTTTATGCAGTTGGGCGCATATCTGGATGCACAGTTGATATTGGTCATGGGAAGATCGGTATGCTATCCACTTTTAAGCTAATGCATAACCATCTATCTCTGCATGTGTAAAACATTTTATATAACACTGAACTGTACTAAAATAAACATGATTACACAACAATTCTATTTATTGGAGAATAGAAGTCTCAGTCATCATTTCATGATAATAATTAGGAGACAGCTTGAAGGATGCCAGAAACACTGCTTTCTAGTTTGTGTTTAGACGTTAGAGTAATGTATACTATTTTGCTCTTTGTATTTTCTGCCTCAAATATAGTTATGCAAAGCAAGATTTTCTCTTTGAGCTAGATTTAAGATTCATATATAGGCAGTAGCCCCTGTAATACATTTGTTGACTTTTATTATTCTAAATACCTTAAAGTGTTTTCAATTGGTTCACTTAACCAATAGATCAAAGTGGGTTCTATCATCTGGAGAAAACATTAACAAAGTAACCCTACAATTTACCATATCTGGAATATATTAGTTTCATATGTTATATGTAAGTTGTCAGGGACATATTAAATGTGTAAAACTGAAAAGTTTATGCTTTTCTATGACCATTTCGTGATCCAATCTTTGCTTCTGTTTTTTTTTTTTTTTTTGAAATAAAAATAAAATATAGATTGTGCATTCTCAATTTTAGATTAAAGAGTTAATTGGATGGTAGTACTGATTGTTGTTTATACCTGGATTGAGTAAAAAGAGCATATCCTTGATTTCTCTGGCTGGAATATGAGATCCAAAAAAGTTGGTATAAATTCGATTATATGGGTGTAAGATTAGAAAGTCTCTTAAGTGGCACAGTTTTTGTAATGCATTTGAATCAATTGCATGAACTCAACTTTGTGGATTTGCTACATAGTATGTTCAACTATTAGGTGCATTGGCTGCTTTTCCTGCACTCAAATGATTTCTTTTCCCTTTCAGATATTGCACCAGTTATTGAAGGTGCTGTTCAGCATATAGCTTCAAGAAGATATGAAATTGGTGGTATTGATTTGACTAAGTTACTAATCCAAGAACTGCACAAATCTAATCCTTCAGTAAATCTTAGTCTCTCTGATGCTGAGATTATAAAAGAAAAATACTCACGCTGTGCTGAAGATGAGGTTGCTTATGAGAAGCTGCAAAAGTCAAGTGAGATAGAAGAGCATACTCTTCCTGATGGACAGGTTTGTGCTTTCTACACTGATCCAGCCATCAAACTTTCTGTGGAAGAGTGCAAAGCACCAAAGATTCAATTTAGGTGACATTATGCAAACAAACTAAAAGCAAATAAGCATGAACAATTTATTATTGTGTAAATGTTGTCTTTTAAGTGCTAAACTCATAGAATACTAAATTTTTAGTTAAGTTAGGACCAAGGTTGTAAAAAATGCTAGGAGCTAGTCGGGCGGACAGGGTCCTCGGGGATTAATCGGATTTGTACTTTTGTATGTTTTTTAATTTTTAATAAATAAAATATTATATAAATACAATTAAAATATGAATCATACTATGCAAAATTAATAATAGAAAATATTTAAGATAGAAAACCATATATATTTTCATATTTGTTACATTAATGTCCTTAAAAAATAAAAATGTGCCAACAAAATAACATTATATCCTTAAAAATAACATTTGATAGTTTTAGGTATTTTCTTTTAGTTTTTGGTTATTTTAGTAATTTATTTAAAATTAAAAAATTGACATAAAAATCAGGGGCCAATTTTTTTAAACAGGCTGCCTGGATCTCCCTGGGGCTGTCCTGACGGCCAAACATTGGTAAACCGATACCGCGCGACATGAGGAAATCGAGACTGTATTTCTACAAATCGCCACCTGGGTTGATTTTTAGAACACTGGTTATGACCAGACATGATAAAGAGAGAAACAAGCACAGAAAAATATAAGTGAAAGAAACAGAGCATAGTGAAACATAAGCACCCAAGGGAGAAGAAACTGATTTTGTAGATGATGTGATGAGGATAAAGAGGATCAGTTCCTTGACCAAGAATTTGATGATATTTTAGATGAGGAGCGTTGCATTTGGAGAGTTTTGATGAGGAGTGGCTATTAGTCCATTTAGGATCTACTATTTAGTTGGACAATTGAACTTGGGGTTTATTGCATGTTAGAATTTAATTATGATTAAGCGTATTATTGTTTAGTATTTATTGCATTTTGATTTTAGAACTATCATTTCTTATAATTTAAATGTAATCATAGTTTTATAAATTTTATTTTGTTAATAAGCCTTCTGCCGCTCAAGCGGGCGCCGACACTTTGCGTTGTGTGCCAAGCTCTAGGATCCCCTTGCACTGGGTGCCTTTAATAACTGTCTAGCCCTGTGGTTTTATATGTCTAATGTGCATTCAGGCTTCTATGTGAACTTTTTTTTTAAGGCATAATACATCCCCAGCCTCCCGAAGTTGTCCAAAAACTGCAACTGACCCTGAGCTTCAAACCATTACAACTAACCCCCTCAGTTTGCTTATTTGAAACAAATAACCCCTCAAATACCACGTGGCAGCACGTGATTGGAACATCAAAATGTTACAACTAACCCCCACGTGCTGCCACGTGGCATTTGAGGGGTTATTTGTTCCAAATAAACAAGTTGAGAGGTTAGTTGTAACGTTTTGAAGTTCAGGGGTCGATTGCAGTTTTTGGACAACTTCGGGGGCTAGGGATGTATTAGGCCTTTTTTTAATCCTTATTTTGGGTCATATAAATGACCAAATGACCAAGTAAATATATGTTGTCTCCCTGGCTCATTAGTTGATGTTTAGTAGTGAGAATCTGACTGTTTCAAGATCAAGTAGTATTTGGGATAAGACCTGGGGACATTTCATGGATTTCCTGATCTAAATGGCTGATCCACTCCAGCCAAAAGAATTGTTGTTATTGTGCCAGGTTCATAGAGTAAGATATTCAATTTGTTTGTTTGTTTGGCTTTTTTTTTTTCCTTGTAAATTTGTATAGGAAATTTAAGTTTTTATAGGAATCCTATTGTCATTGAGAGTCACTATCCTATCCACTATTTCCTAAATTCGGATTTGTAATCCTAGGAGAAGGGTTATATACTGTATAACATACTTAAGGGGTGGTAAGCACTTCACTCGCTAGGGGATGGGATCTTCTAAGGTTGTTATGTAATGATTGTAAGTTGAAACCAAATTTTATGGTTTTAATCCTTTTCTCTTGTATAATGTCATAGTTCATAGTTATTCATCATGAGGATTCTGAAACAGTTTCAAACGTGGTCTTAGGTGATAAAAATTGGAAGAGAAAGATTTAATGTTGGCGAGGCTTTATTCCAACCATCTATATTGGGTTTAGAGGCACATGGAATTGTTGAGCAGCTTGTTCGCAGCATTTCAACAGTTTCTTCTGAGAACCACCGGCAGCTGCTGGAAAATACTGTGCTTTGTGGTGGCATTACTTCTATGCCTGGTGAGTTCATATTGGTGAAAAATCTTCGATGTTCAGATCCATCCTTCCTTGCACTGCTACTCTACCTGGATGGGAGAAGAAGTAAAAGATTTGTTGTTAATTTCTTTGCAACTCTTTTCTTGCCCAGGTGTGAGGACTCAGTCGGGAAAGGGAGTTGTTTGTATTAGTTTTCAATGTAGCCAAAAGGAAAATGTTTTACTATTTCTGCACTATTGATTGCAAGAGTTGAATTCTTGCTAAATAATTTTTCTTTGACATGATTCCAAAAGTATGAAGTTGACTTGCTATATTATGCAAAAGAATTGAGTTCTAATCATCATGAGAATTGACCAAATGAACTTCAGTTGAATTTTGGAATTGTAAAAGTTACAAGAAATGATCATGCAGATGCAGAGAGAGAAAATTGTTTTGGCATTATGATGAAAGCTGTTTAAAATCATAAAATTAAGGTAAAGTATATTTTTGGTGGGAAGAACAAAGTGTTGGATTCTTTTTTTCCTTTTTTCGGGTGTGCGTAGTTTCCATGGCTCTCTTACAGCATGCTTTGCTCATGATGCATTCTTTTTCATCTTTTTTAGTTACATTCTCCAGTAGGGGAATCTGTTGCTTTTGGAGTAGCTGAGATAGATTATTAAATTGCTGCCTGTTGCAGGTTTTGAAGATAGGTTTCAGAAAGAAGCTGGCCTATGCTCATCAGCTATTCGTCCTTCGCTTGTAAAGGTGATCTGCTTATGACTTGCTTGTTAGTTGTTAAAATATTGGTCCCGTATTTTGATGACTTTGACTGATGGTGGTCATGCCATGGTCAAATGCATGATAAATAATTTGTTTTTAGCAGCTGGGAGAGAGTAATTGATAAACGTTGAGTGATCAGTGTTTTATGTGCTGTATCTCCAGCTTGGGATTTTATTGAGCTTTACTTCCCATCATATGAGAATTTTGGTGGTGGTTCATAATCGTATTTTTGTTTGAATAATTATTTTGTGTTGATAAGAGACTTATATTTCTTTTTGGCTTTGAAGGATTTGTAGAGGGATTAATATATCAAGAATCATCAATCAATGAGATATGTTTCTTGATAGGCTGCCATGAAAGCTCGTCACTTATTTATATATTTTCATGTGCTTTTATGCTAATAATGACACTAAGGGAGACTATGATGAAGCTGGGTGGAAATGGAGCTGCCAGGACATTCTTGATATATTAATCCTTCTACGAATTTCAACCTGATTTTATTCTACTCTTAGAATCGGGTGGAAATGTTCTCTGCTTCATTTAAATTTTTTCTCCTTCAAATGGTGTTTGAATAGTAATTGAAGTCTTGATCTCTTTCTCTTTCTGATTGCAGCCTCCAGAATACATGCCAGCTGAATTGACACAGTATTCAGCATGGGTGGGAGGAGCTATTCTTGCTAAAGTTGTGTTCCCTCAGAATCAACATGTTACCAAGGGAGACTACGATGAAGCTGGACCATCTGTAGTGCACCGGAAATGTTTTTGAAACTCTTCATACAGTGAGTTGGGTAAAACTTGTTATTTGTACTTGTACTATATTAGGTGGTTATAATGGAAATACAGTCAAAAAAGTAATTTGCCTAATTGCACTGGTTTATGCTGTTGTGGTTGACCCATCACCGTCCAGATCTTTTAGCACATGCCTCCTAATTTCCTTTTGGTCTTTGTTCATATTTATAAAAAGTTGTGTGGTTCGTTCATGTAGACCATGTTTTCTAAAGAAAGGGTTTAACATTTAGAATTGATTTGAATATCTCTGGCATTATGGAAATTATATTAAGAATTATCTATTTTCCTTTGTGTTTGTCCATGTGCATGCAATTAGAACAATGATGTTGTTGGATGTGTGATTAGATTGACATGTCAACACGGAACTGATCTCCTTGCTCTTGAAGACCCTCAATATTAATCTTGGATACTACTACTTTGCTGGAAGTAGATTTTCTCTTGCTTGGTTGTTGTCTCCACCAAATCTGCAATAAAGCACAAATGAATGGACACACTCCCTCCTCACCTTTTATTATCATTGAGCTTTCATGACTACCGTTTTCCTTGAGGATAGATAAATTTAGTGATTACCTGTAAGACTTGTTCATAAGGTTCAAAGTAGCCATAATTATGTTTACTGAAAATTGTGGTTTCGTGATCTTCCAGTATACATTCATAGGCATCAAGAGATAAGTTGCAATTCTGACGTTTATCTTAGCATTTAGCATCTGACTCTACTTATAATGAATTAGACAAGAGGTGAGTCTTCAGAAAGTTGATGCTGGACTGTGTACGACTCTAGTTACCTCATATAGTTTTGGTTGGCATGAGATCAACTTGGTTCAAAAAGCATTTTGGCTTTCTGAATTTATAGAGTATCTCGTTACCCCTTGAATTTACTTAAAGTGACTTATTGGCCACCCGAATTTATTTGAAATGATCTATTATCCTCCTGAAGTTGCTTAGAGTGATACATTCGCCTCTTGAACTTGCATAAAGTGGTATACTTATCAATTTGTCAAAATCCATTCTTGATTTGCTACGTGGATATAAAAAGTTAATCATGTCATTTTAATCAAGTTTAAAGAGTTGATGATTCAGGGAGTCAATATATTTTTTGGATCCTGAGATATCAAATTTGATATAAGCTTTTAGCTAGTTTTAAGGAAGCTTAAGGTAGGTATTTATCAATACACTTTTAAAGTGATATGAAATGCAGCTATTTCAGGGTGTTGCAAATGATATATAGCTCTTAAGAGGAAATAGAACAGTGGTTTTGAAATCCGTGTAAATTTTGGTGTAAAATAGGGTCAAATGCGGGCCACTCAACTTTAACTATTGTTTCACTAGTCATTAGATTTCAATTTGTATAATAAAAACTAGGGCTCTAAATGAGTTGAACTTGAATACGATTTTGAGGCTCGATTCATAAATGAGTTGAGATTGAGTACGATGAAACTTGGTTCGCAAGCTTGCGAGTAGATTTGATTATAGTTTCATTAAAAAAATTTAATTATAATGTTTATGAACAGGTTGGTGAGTAGTTTCATAATAAACCAAGCTCAAATGTAATGTTTGAACTGAGCTCGTCCATTTTTTTTGCTGAGTGTGTCCGGTTGGATTGCAGCCCTAATAAAAATAACTAAATGTTGATTTTTATCCTATTAAAGTCACTGATGAAATTCTAGCTAAATTTATGCTGGAAAATTAACGTGGCATTTTACCATAGATTAAGCAATGAGTCATTTCATATCAGCAACCGAAGATACCACAATTGCTGGGATATAAACAACAATAAATTGAATTTTGGAGTGTTTGTGTAGCTGAGTGGTATTAGTGGAGCTAACATGTCTCTTAATCAAGCTCATGTTAGGTCAATTTTCGGCACATAATAATGGGATAGAAATTAAAAATGGAACACAAATTGAAGTTTAGTGATTGTAGTGATTAGTGAAATAATAGATAAAAATTACCATGTCCAAGCGATGAGATTTTTAGAGGCATTGGGGTAAAATAAGTCAGAAGAGTCAATTATGTAAAAAGAAAATTTGTTTGACAACTACACCTTATATAGAAATCAGATGCCATGGCAAAACTTCCACATTAATATATCATTTCCCCTCAACTTGTTCAAAAAGCTTGATTGATCCCCTGAACTTTTAAAGTGTTCAGTTAGCCTCCTAAATTTGCATAAAATATAATCAATTGATCATTCGGTCGCAAAAAAGTAAGTTAAATGCGGAATATATATTACACGCATCTTAAAATGTTATTACATAATTCAAAAATAGATTAAAAAGGAAGTTATTACTTACTCAACTATAAAACTTGTATTTTCTACTCCGATTTTGGTCGTTTTACGTTTTTTTAAGACTCGTGCAATATATTTTCCGCATTTAACTTACTTTTTTTTGCAACCGAGTGATCAATTGATTACATTTTGTGCAAATTCAAGGGCCAACTGAACATTTTATGCAAACTAGAGGTTATCGAGACACTTTAAAAATTCAAAGGGCTAATTAAACTTTTTGAACAAATTAAGATGCAAACGATGTATTAATCCTTTATTAATTAATATGCCATATATAAAGTTAATTGGGTGATTGAAGAAGATGAGAATTTAAGAATTTGAAAAGACAGGTAAGGTAGAAGGGGTTCCTTTAGGCCATGTTCTTTATCACTTAATTTCAGTAACAATCAGTTCAGTTCAGTTCAATTCAGTTCAGTTCAGTTCAGTTCAGTTCAGTTCAATATTCAGTTTCAGCATCCAGTTTCAGCATTCAGTTTCAGTATTCAGTAATTTATCATTCTTTATTATATTATAATTATTCATATATAATTTATTATAATTATTATTATTATTTATCTATAATTTATCATTATTATTTATAGTTTATCATTATCTATAAATTAGATAAAAGTCAATAAATGATAGTTTATTAAAGTATATATGGTTTAATAAAAAAAATAAAACTAAAGTATGCATCCATATTTAAAAATTAGGAATTGCATCCATATTATGAATTATTTCTCAAATTTATCCAATTTATCAATGTTAGGGATAAAATTCCACCATTTTAGACGTTAGAGGTAAAATTACTTCTGACCCAAAACGTTATTTTTGCACTTTAACTCTTAATTAAAATAAAAAGTTAAGAGTTTGTATTCATATGAAGATTTGTATTTAATTTCCTAGGCTTTAAATTATATATAAATTTGTGTTTGTATGTAATTTGTATTTTTAATTTAAATTAGACTTATTTTTATTTAATGTCATCGGCTTTTATCGAGCCAAGATTTTATCATCCCGGGCTTTTATTTGATATTCAATTTATTTTTATCTTTAATAATATATTTATTTATTATTGATATTATTAAATTTATTAGAACCATTATTATTATTATAAGTTCATTAATGTCCAATATTATCATGAAAATTATTTTAAAGTCTAATATCATCATTATTGTTAAGTTCGGTAGCATTCAGTTAAGTTCAGCAGCATTCAGTTAAGTTCAGTATTCAATAGTATTCAGTTAAATTCAGTTCAGTATTCAGCAGTATTCAGTTCAGTTCAGTTCAGTTCAGTTCAATTCAGTTCAGTTCAGTTCAATTCAATTCAGTTCAGTTCAATTCAGTTCAGTTCAGTTTTTTTCAGCGATAAAGAACAGAACCTTACTTTAGGTGGATGCCCCTGCTACTGGACATGCACCTAGTGCTAGGTAGAGGTACAAGTTCAAATGATACATATGAAAAATTTATCCAGCAGTTTCTTTAGGATTAGGAAGGATGCAATGCTTGCTTAAATGTGATTGAATGATTCCGGATCGTAGTGAGAAAGTAGAGGTTATTTCTCTATGTACATCAATCAATGGAAAAAAATCCGATATCTCTAATCTTCCATGCCCTTATAAGAAGTGGTTACATTTAATTAAAATAATATATTTTATAAGTTAATAGGACTCACATAATTAAAAAGGATCATTTTTTGTGAGTGAGACATGGAAGAGGATACTGTTGTTCCCATTTTAGTATCCCCTTCCATATTCTATTTTATAAGCCAATAGAATCCACATAATTAAAAGGGACCACTTTTCGTGAGAGAGACATGGAAGGGAACATGGAAGAGACCACTTTCAGATGACGGTTCAAAATCGTCGTCCCGTAAAATATAAAACTGTTACGGGACTCGTTGCCGTCTGATTGTGGAATCAGACGACGGTCGCGTTCTATTATCTCTAATGACATCATATGACATACGCTTACTTGCACTCTGTCATCTTTTCAATGTTACAATGACGATATTATTATTGGGAACCGTCAATTTGGATGTATTCTAATGACACATCTTTTTATATAGTCAGTCACTGGAGTGAGTGAAAATCTAAAACTTTTACGTGTAATATGACAAATTTTATCTTCGTATTTGTCATTGTAGTTTAGTTACGACAACAGTTTTTTTTTAAATTCTGTCATAATAAGGTCATTGAGATGACAGTGTATTCGGTTATACGTGTCTTGTGAGAGTATTTCACATGCCATTTTTATTTAATAATCTATTGAAACAATTAGTTCTATGCGACGACGTAGATTATTAGACGACATTCTAATTTTTCATTTATGTCATCTTAACATTTAGTATGCCAGTATTTCATTAATCTGATGTTGTGTCACGCATCATAAAATGACATTCTTTTTATTTTGGCGTCCATTCAATGTTATAATAGACGACATAATTTTTTTATTCGATGTGTCGCATAACCTGTATATAATATCTTTTATGTAACCCCTTTTCATGCATCTGTACATACATCCATTGAATTACATGATAGTACTACTGCAATTATTTCAGATTAAAGGTTCGTACCAAACCATTCCATCTTGGTTGATTTAGTACAACTGGGATACAAAAGCTTGTCTCCATCATGTACGAAGTGCATAAATTAATCTGACTCTACTGAGCATCTGTCTTCTTCTAAATCTCTCCCTAAGTCATGGTTCATTTCAACTGTTTCAGAACCCTCACTAATATGATTTGAGCCTGTAACAAAACACTCACCGTGCCATATCCAAGTTGTATATGTTTTCATAATTCCATTACAAATTACATGATCCTTAATGAACTCAATACCACCTTTGAGGTTACAACATTTGACACACGGACAAAAAATATAGTTCGAGTTTGGAGCATTATCAGATGCAAACTTCAGAAACTATTGAAAGCATATCCTAAACTGTAGTAATCTCCTATCAGCCACCATCCATGATTTATCCATCTTGAACAAACATAAATAAAATATTCCACAATTTTGTATACAAACAATCAACAATTGTAGGAAAATAGACAAGACTAGGCGCAGCGGAATAATAAAATTTTATCTATTTTATCTATTTCCTTTTTCTAAGATCTGTTAATTGCTATTTCATTCAAAGAGGGATAGAATGAAATACTTTGTCTGACGAACTATCTACAATTGCAAACGAAGTGCCCACAACTTCTTATATTTAATCTGTGAGCCACGAACGATTTGTTTAACACAGAAAACAATAACTATTAGTAAGAAAGATTGTAAATTAGTTGAGACGATTTTGGAACGGTTCCTCTAGCCCCCTTCTATATGTTGGCCGAAATTTACAGTTAGAGAGTCTATTTATAGACTTCTCAAAACCCTAACCATAGTTGTATTAGTTAACTAATTAATTAGAATTTTATTCGGAATAGAATTACTAATTAGATAATTAAATAAACAATTATTATTATCTAAATAATAACTAATTATATTTAGACAATAATACTAATCCAATTAGTTATTTAATTTATGTTAGGGATAATTAATTAGAGTTACAATCACATTAAAACCTCTAATTAATATTATCAGATAATCCTTTAATTTAATTTACAATTATAATCTAATTATAATTATTAATCAAATTAATTTATCCCTAATTAACTATTAAATTTCGGCCCATGTATAGTGTCCCACTAATTACAGTTTCGTCCTCTGGTTCGAAGTCCCATATGCGATCCATTAGGTCCTTTATTGCCACTAACCGTATATATCCTTTGAAATTAATTCATCCTGATTAATTCCAACATATATATAACGGAATACCGTCGCGATCTGTTACTAGCAGAACCTATGATATTCCCCCAGAGCAATTAAGAAGTCAGGTTGATAACTGATGTTAACCTTTTCGCATTAGGTACAGTATAATACGATCCTTCATCAACTATATCCTTTTGACCATGGAATGTGTCAAGGTTACATATAACGAAGAGCCTGTTTTACTTGTACAGGTTGAATTTACTCTGAAAGATAAGTTAAGTGAAATTTCTATTTCTACTCTTAATTATATCATCTTGCAAGGATTTCAGTCAATTCATCACAAGCAGCCATTTGGATATATCTCCCACTTATCAGGAGTGACGAATGCTCAATCTAACATTAACTATTCTGCAATTACTTTATGTGGTACCCAACCTTACTCTCACACACCTCAGGCACTCACCTATAGTGGATCGTGTTCGCACAGAATCAAAGTATCACACTCCATAATCCAGAATCACTAATTAATGAATGTTTGAGTCTGAGGATTATTTATACCTACTAATACCAATGAGATGAACAGTTGACACATTAGATAAATCAATCCATATTGTTATCTCAAGTCGGGTCCCAATCCTAATGAACTCCTTCATCGAATCCATGTAACTGTCTAGATATCTCTATATCTAAAGCTTGTGAGATCAGCTCTCTGTCTCGACAGAAAATACTGTTACATGCAAGTCTCAATAGTAATATGCCAACCCCTATAACATATCACTTGACTTGGGCTGATTTTAAGTTTATTGATCTATTATAAAGTACAGTCTCACTTCATGCTTGTATGAACACTTTATAACCACTTTAAATAAACTTAGGATTACTTTCTTTATGAAATATTAGTGCCTTTATATATAGTTACATTTTATACTATATATCTGATTAAACAAATGACTAAATAAACAATTTATTCATTAATATTTATATCCTAAAATAATTGTCTTTAGGACACTAAACTCCAACATTCTCCCACTTGGACTAAAGCCAATTGTTTCTGAAAAAATTCCCATAAGCGTTCGCATGACGATCATGAACCTTTTGGGGTAAGACATTCTTTTAAATGGATCTATAAGATTGTGCCTTGGTGGGCACTCTTTTAATTCTCAAATCTACTCTTGTTGTTATCTCTCGGAAGAGATAGTAACGACTGAGGTAGTGTTTGGACGTATTATGAGACTGCGGGCCCTTAGCAAGAGCAACAGTCCTATTGTTAATCTCATTAACAATGTCAGGTACCACGCCTAATTCATTAATGAACTTGCATTCCAAACTTCCTTTTAGCTGCTTCAAAAGCTGCTACATATATATATATACTCTGATTTAATTTACTGGCTCGGTCACGATTTCCTACTCGAAACTATTCCAGCTAACCGTACCTCTTTCAGAATAAACTTGTATTCTGTAAAATCATCTTTATCTGTTTGATGACTTATATCTGAAAGTCTCCAACTTTCAATTTATCATCTCCATATACTCAGAACATGTCTATAGTCATTCTAAGTACTTAAGAATGTTCTTGATAACAATCCAGTGACCATCACTCGGATTGACCTAATCGACTTTGTTATGCTTAAAGCAAAAGTGATGTTAGGTCTAGTGCAAAACGCTTTGAGCATTTTGTCAATGTATTTAGACTGGGAGGGGTCAAGCAGTCTTCTCAATCTATCTCCATAGATCTTAATCCTTAAGATGTAAGTTGCTTCTCCTAAGTTTATTATGGAGAATTTTACCCGATAACGAAAATTTTCACTGATTGCAGTATAGCTACATCATTCCCATTAGTAGAATATCATCGATGTATAATACTAAGTAAACGACCAAGCTCCCACTAGTTTATATGTAAAGGCTCATACGAGCTCCCACTAGCTTACATGTATAGGTTTACAAGAGCCTTCTCATAAGTCGTAGGTTTATTGTCTAACATATGAACCTCTTCGTCGTCTCCCACTAAAAATCCAAATCTCTTTGGGATTTGATGAACTCGACCAGATATGAGTTAGTAATGTCACCAGTGTCTCATCTTGTGAGACAGATTCGGGTTCCACCATCGCTTCCGCTATTTCAGCCAAATCCTTCTTCTTGAACTTCTTCAAGTCCAATCACTCTCTCTACTTGTGTTTCTAAAAGAAATTCTTTCTCTAGAAATATAGCGTGTTTGGATACTATTACTTTCTGATCATCCGGATGATAGAAGTAATATCCCACTGTTTCTTCCGGACATCCAATGAAGAAGTATTTATCAGATTTAGGGTCTAGCTTAATATGATGCTATGCATTTAACGTATGCTGAACACCCCCTAAATTCTCATGAAAGAGAAACTGGGTTTCCTTTCCAATGAACAATTCGAATGGAATAGAACTTGCAGATTTTGTGGATACTCGGTTCAAGGTAAATAAGGCGGCTTCTAGGGCGTAGCCTTAGAACATCTTAGAAAGAGAGGTTGTGCTCATTGTGGATCGTACTATATCTAATAGAGTATAATTTCTCCTTTCAAATACATCGTGGTGTATACGGAAGAGTCCATTGTGAGTGAATCCATATTCATTTAGATAATTCAGGAAATCATTTGAAAGATATTCTCTGCCTCGATCTAATCGAAGTACTTTAATAGTCTTTCATGTTTGATTTACTTCTTCATTCTTAAATCATTTGAACTTTCTCACAAGCTTCTGACTCATGCTTCATCAAGCAGATGAATCAATATCTGGTATGATCATCTTATGAAGCTAATGAAGTGGCTAATCCTTTCTCTTGCTTGTGTTGACGTATAACTACATACATCTGAATGTACTAGAGTGTCTGATACACATTCTCCTTTATTGCTAAAGGGTGTCTTTGCCATCTTTCTTTTAAACAAGACTTACATATGTCCATTGATTCAAAAACAACTGAGTCTATAAGCCCATCTTGATGCAGCTTTAAACATGTGTTTCTCATTTATATGGCCTAGGTGACATTCCCACAAGTAAGTTGAATTATCTATCTTTTAATTCCAAATGTAAAAGCACCATCCTGACCCTTCTTCTAGAGAGAGTCTAAGTACTTCTTACAGTTCCTCTTCCAATTCCCTTTTTTACCATATTGGTGGCATTCCCTTCTTGCTTTTATTGACTTGGGTTTAATGCATTTGTTCTTCTTGGAATCTTTAGAATTTGGAAAAACTTTCTTTTCTCTCGTGAGATCCCTCAATAACAAGTGCCGACATCACTTTCTTAAGATTTGGGCTCAACTGACTTGAGCATATTCAAAAGCTCTTCTATAGAGGTCTTTGAGTTATTCATCTGACAGTTCATGATGAACTTATGAACAAATCTCCGGGAGGGATTGTAGAACTAAGTCGACACTTAATTCATTATCCATCACAAATCCAATACTAGAAAGCTTTGGTGATGTAGTCAATCATCTTGACACAAAGTGCCACAACAGAAGAACCTTCTTGCATCTTGGGGCAAACAATCATCACTATCTCATAGCTTTCGCATTTGAGTCTGTTTGTCAAAACACCTCCTCCAAGTGCATAAGCGTGGAATATGTATCCATGTTCTCATGTTGCTTTTATAGCTCTAGTGCCATAGCTGCAAGTATGATACATCCTATACGTTCGTCATTTGATTGGTGCTTCAGGTAAACATCAATCTTCTTGACATGAGCATCATCAACTAGGACATTAGGTATCTGCGTATCTTAATACATACCCAATCCTTTCGAACTTCAAAACAATTTTGACGATGGGTATCGGTGTATCTTAATACATACCCAATCATTTCGAACTTCAAAACAATTTTGAGTTTGCCAAAATAGTTAGTGAATTTTGAACTATTCAATTTGTTATCGGTTAAAATATTATGTAGATCCATTTTAGATATGATGATTCAGAGTATTTACTTTAACTTGAGAGTGAGATAGAGTGACAAATGTTATTCATTTGTTTAATTCATTACAATTTAAATATGTAGGACTTTACTGGTTTTAAATTGCTCCCACTATTTTACCAAATTAATAACCCTCCATATTAATTCGAAGAATTTTATACAAACTCTTTAGTGAGCTAGGATCCTATCTTGTGAAGCTTACCTTGAATGACTCAAACAAGTTCACTCCCTTTAATAGGTAGATTCTTGTAATCAATCACATCAACCATGTGATTCCTAAGTTGTTGGGTTACTAACCACATTAGTAACTAATGCTTTTAACATTAATCCCAAGCATCTTGCCCAACAGCTTCAAATAATCTAGACGACTCGCCTAACTACTCTCAGCCATTTTAAGTCATTAACCTCATATATTCATGAAAACGCTTTTCGATAATTCAGGTGTTATCCATAAGACCCCGAGCCCTGAGACTCTTAGTCGCACAAATGTCCCCAGATACTACCGCCTGAATTATAATATTGGGGGGGGGGGGGAACTTATTTTTAATAACTTGTTTATTGACTTAACCTTTCGATTAGTGAGAGATTTTAATTTTAATTTTAAAGCCTCATAATCTAACCTAGTATTGATTTGCTTTAGCATACATCAGACACATACAATTTACATTGGTGGTCATGGACATATCATCTAAATTATTCCGTCAAGACAGAAACTGAATAAAAAGTCAACCCTAGGGAAATACTGACTATTACATATTTCTCCTTCAGGTCCTCCGTCTTTTTCTTGGCGCCTTGAATTTACAACAATATCAATTTCTACACTACTTCAGAATACTTCAACTAATTTGAAGGGATTTAGGTGAGAAGAGAAATACAATAGAGAGTAGATAAGGCAGGGCACGCAGACCCTATTTTCAAAAATACCAAAAGACTAAATAACAATTATAGAGGGGTCTAAATATGTCCATAACACCAAACATGCAAAGACTCAATTAAATAAATTTAATTGGTTGATTACATAAACTATTTATGTAATATTTTAGTTAATCAAATTAACCCTTAAATTAATTTTATTACCAATTTAGTCCTTTAATTAACTTTACTATCAAATTAACCTTTAATTAATTTTGTATCATTTATATTTTATTCTAATTAAAATATATCAAATATAAACTTAATTAGACACTATAACTATATAAAATATTAATTATTTGTGTTCAATTATTTTACCAAAATTATTTAATGTGTTTAATTCAACCGTATCACATACAAATAATTAAACATCAAATAACTTTGCAAAATCAATTCCAAAACACAAAACTTTTAAGACGAGAGATTATTAAATTATTGTGTTTAACTATTTTACCGAAACTGTTTAACGTGTTTAACGAATATATCGAATATAATTATTAAGCACAACACGATTTGCAAAATCAAATTAAACACACATAATTACCATATCATTTTATTAATTATAACAATTATATATCAATAAACTTATATGGGCTGATTCGTTGTTCCTAAATTTTTAATTTTCTATCAATGAAATAGTTCGCCTAATTAACCGTATCAAATAACTTTAATTAGACAACTCAATTCCATACAATTTAAAATAAACAACGATTAAGTTATGTGGATCAATTAATTCTATATATATTAATTTCAGTTTTCCGAAAATCAAAATATTTTAAAAAACCAGAAACACAAAATAAACGTGACGAGGACGAACGAATTATTTAATCCGCGACAGTGGGCGGCACTGCTGCCAAAAAGGCAGCAAGGCTGCTGTGTTCGAAACATTCATTTATTTTTATTTTTTTCGATTAAAACCAATTTTAATCTTAACATATACATATCAAATTAAAACTTTACTTTTGATATATATATATATATAAACTAATTTATATATATATTTAGAAACTAATTTATATTTATATATATATAAATTTTTAATATATATCTCTAATTAATCGATTCTAACCGTTTCGCTTAAATTGTTAACAAAATCAAATTTTCAAAGATTAATCTAATTAACTATTTTAACGATTCAAACAGCTAAAACCCTTAATCGACAAAACATGTATATCACATATACAAACATCATTTTAATCAACCGTTTAATTCTACAAACTCCTTTGTTAATTAACCGAATCATAAAACATCTTAACCGTTTAATATTTTCAATCAAATTAAAAATAATTCCATAATCATAACTTTAATTATCAAATAATTGAAAAATCCATTTATCTTTAGATTAATTAACCAAATCAAATTTATTAATTAACCTAACAATAAATCTATTCAATCTAATTGAAAACCCTTTTATTTACATATATGAAATAACAGATTAACACAGACTCTCATACTAATGTAGGAAAATAGACAAGCCTAGGCACATCGGAATAATAAAATTTTATCTATTTCCTTTTTCCAAGATCTGTTAATTGTTTTTTTTTATGAAAATACTTATATCTTCATTAGATACGAAATGAACAATTACAATAAGAAATGAAAAAGGTAAAAAACCTTACAAAGTCCACAATGGGACAAAAACGACTACAAAAAGCATAAAAGGTATAAAACACACAGAAAAACAAAAACACATATACTTCGTGGAAATCCAAATCCATAGAAAAGTAACTGCAATCGAATCTTCATCATTTAGGCCATTCTGAACATTCGGATCTGAGTCCAAAGATGACAGGAGCAGACACACGTATAAAATGTATACAGTTGGAGATTCGAAGCACTTGGTGCGTTTCGAAGCACTTGGTGCGTCTAAAGAATGAAATAATGACACATGTATACGGTGGTATATAGACTAAGGTTCGATGTACTTGGTACGTCTACTATCATGACTACGCAACATACATATATGGTGGTATACATATGGAGGTTCGATGTTATTGGTATGTCTACTAACACAACTACATAACGTATGTATAGAGTGGTATACATATGGAGGTTCAATGTACTTTGTACTTCCATTGGCACGATGACATAACATACATATATGGTGGTATACAAATAGAGGTTCGACGTACTTGGTATGTCTACTGACATGATGATACGATATATATGGTGGTATACTGATGGAAGTTGGGACATACTTGGTACGTCTACTTATATGATTAGACAACGTACATATACGGTGGTATATGGATGAAGGTTTGACATACTTGGTATGTTTATTGACACACTAGGGGTTGACTTAATGAATGTTATGAAAAAATGAATGTAAGAATGTGAAAGCCAAAACAACATGAACAAACACGTTACGATTAGCAAAAAAAGGCACTCCCTTCCAACCTTATTCCTCCATGATTGGCCAATTATTGAAATTCTCTCATAGGTATTTGAGTTAATTCATCATCAACATAGGATAACGAATTTGTTCTCTCAAGTAAGAATGCAATATTCCAGTATCCTAAGGGAATATTAATATGGCTTTCTTAACATGAGCTCATGGACATGGATATGGTTAACATCAAGGTTCCTCATAGAAAGATATGCCATCAATACGAGGCTATGGGTGATGACAACACTTTGTACCCTAAGGCTAAGGAAGCTTTTGAATGTACAAAGCATAGAGTGTAAAAGGGAATACGAGATGTGTACAAGTGTAGTGAAATGCGGAGAAATAAATCAAGTATTAAAGTTTAAGCTTTTTAACGTTAGATTTTTTTAGTGCTGTCCTATCAATTTTCCCCAACAAAAGTCGCCACTATGAGCGCACGATACTTCCGAGAAGGAGTCTCACCTGAGCTGCCCGGAAAAGAAGTGCAATGTATCACGAGCAAGAGACACAATTACTGATACTTGGTAAAATGTGACATAGAACAACTTATAATAGAATTGTACAAAGTTCTCACCCGATGTACTAAACCAGGAGATTCGGTATAGTATATAGAGCTCTCGACTACTACACCCTTCAAAGATGGGTTCGGGACATTCACTTACTCATCACTAATGTTAAATTAGTTTAAACTTTAATGCTTGATTGATTTTGAAGAATACTATAACTGATTGATTAGTCTAAGTGTGGGCAAATGGGAAGCGGTAAATTAATTAATTAGTTACATATTTACGATAAATAAATAAATGGGGATGCAAAATACCAAACTGAGACATGCAACATGGGGTACATTCCTCAATATATATATATATATATATATATATATATATATAGCTATTAAACCTACAAAATCATAACAGTTATGGTTGTGGCCTTTGATGCATGCTTTTGGGATATCAGACTCGACATGTACAACTCAAGTATGGACTTAAGAAAGACATATATGGGATATATTTTGTGGAGAATTCCCTGAAATGCGATTCATTCTAATTCAATAGTTGAATAATTGTTAGAAATATCTTTGAGATGTCATAATAAACATGAATAAACTTATTTCAAATATAAAATATTCGAAATAACTAAGTAATATTTACTATGAAAAACCGATCCCTAATTTCAACAATCAACCAATTATTAATAATCAACGATTAACCAATTATTAGAAACATCTTCGAAGTGTCATAATAAATACCAATCAACTCGTTTTAATTATAAAATACTCAGAATAGTCAATTAAACTTTTTTTATGAAAACTTGATCCCTAATTTCAATAATCCATTTGTCATTAACCCGATTTAATAAATAACTATTAAAATGGTGAATTTAATTGTTCATTGTCTTTATCTATTATTCATTTTCATAAAGACGCCAAAATGAACAATAAATAAGTCAACCCTCAATTAAATCACATCATTTTGTCAAGTCATTTGTTAATTCATTAGAATCAATAAGTTCCTTTTATTTTTAGCGAAATATTTTTTGGATATTTTTATAGGAAACGTTTTCTCTTCTTATTAGCCCTAAAATATCTTGAATGTGTAGATCTACTTTTGGAACATATATATGTATATCGTTATAAAACATGGATAAATGACAATAAATGATTAAAGTGGACAAAAACTTAACAAGTTAAAAACAGACAAAAAAAAAAGGCCCTTTCTAAGATAAAAGGTTGATCGCCCTTCCTCGAGTATCCTCTTAAAGTCGATTGATCTTCCTTCCAAGGAAATAGCCAAGCTTCAATTCTCACACGTTCCATTTCTACTATTTTTTAGGAACTTTACGTAAAACAACAAACCAAATGACACTATTCTACCTTTGAAACTAAGAATTTTGGTAGATCGACTTCATTTCCATCGATAGTGTACGAAGAATGAGATATTCTGGCAAGAATTTAGAACCAAAGTCGGTCGGCCTCTATTGAGGTCCTGTTAAGGCCTATCAACCTTCATCTTTAATTTCCCTTCTTTTTTTCTTAACCCGAGCAAAGGACGATCGACATTCATCTTCCCTAGACAAGATCGATCACCTATTGTATGCAAGAATGCAAGAATGCAAAAATAAGCAAATTTTAACACCAAATCACACAAAAATACACGTGATCTTTAGGCCTCTCAGTTTTATTACCTTTGTAGCATAATTCCAGAGCTTTAAACGAACTTGATTTGGGCGATTCTCGTCCTTCAAGCCTTCAAGCAAAGCTCCTCAAACCCGAACAAGAAAAAACAACAATTTTTTATGATTTCAACACTTTCACATTAGTTCGAAGATGCTATCTTAGCAAACTCAACCATGTGGACATGTTGGTAAGGTCAACAAATGGATTAAAGGTGTGTATTAGTGGGATTAACTCTTAGGATTCAAGTACTTTCTCCTTTCTCTCTCAATTTCAAAGTTTCTTGATCTCACTCACTACCCTTTCTCTCCCTCTAAATCTGTCTAAAGGTTTCCCTTTTCAGAAATCTCTTTGAAATCCCCCCTCCCTGCAAATCATCACACCTTTAATATAGGTGAGATGGAAGGGGGGGGGGGGGGTTGGCATTGCTACAGTTGCTTGCCAAAATCCTAATTTCCTAGGATCGAGGGTCGATCGGCCTTTTCTGGAATTCCAGTCAAGGCCAATCATCCTTAATGTGATGACATGGTCTCCCTTTGGCTAGTTGAATGCTCAACGTTCAGGATACTTTAGCTAAAGATCTATCAGCCTTTACAAGAGGCAATCGGCACTAACGATCGGCCTTCTTCTAGATAAACTTGTTTTTTTTTTGTTCTCCTTCATTTTCTCTGATCTTTGGCTTATAACTAATTTAACTTATATCCAAAATTGCAATATCTCAAATATAATTTTAACATTGAGCATTATATTATTGTTTTAACAAACTATATTATGAATATACACATATATACTATAATCGTACCAAAATATATCAGAATAGAATTAACTTCTGAAAATATAATTCTTTTTGATAAATTTATTTAAGATAAAATACATATATTCAGATATAATTCTTGAATAATAATAATAATTAAATTGGTCTTAGGCTCTGTTCTTTATCGCTGAAAAAACTGAACTGAACTGAACTGAATTGAACTGAATTGAATTGAACTGAATTGAACTGAACTGAATTGAACTGACTGAACTGAACTGAACTGAATTGAACTGAACTGAACTGAATACTGCTGAATACTGAACTGAATTTAACTGAATACTACTGAATACTGAACTTAACTGAATGCTACTGAACTTATCTGAATGCTACCGAACTTAACAATAAGGATGATATTAGACTTTTAAAATAATTTTCATGATAATATTGGACATTAATGAACTTATAATAATAATAATGGTTCTAATAAATTTAATAATATCAATAATAAATAAATATATTATTAAAGATAAAACTAAATTGAATATCAAATAAAAGCCCGGGATGATAAAATATTGGCTCGATAAAAGCCTATGAAATTAAATAAAAATAAGTCTAATTTAAATTAAAAATACAAATTACATACAAACACAAATTTATATATAATTTAAAGCCTATGAAATTAAATACAAATCTTCATATGAATACAAACTCTTAACTTTTTATTTTAATTAAGGGTTAAAGTGCAAAAATAACGTTTTGGGTCAGAAGTAATTTTACCTCTAACGTCTAAAATGGTGGAATTTTATCCCTAACATTGATAAATTGGATAAATTTGAGAAATAATTCATAATATGGATGCAATTCCTAATTTTTAAATATGGATGCATACTTTAGTTTTATTTTTTTTATTAAACCATATATACTTTAATAAACTATCATTTCTTGACTTTATCTAATTTATAGATAATGATAAACTATAAATAATAATAATAATAACAATAAATAATGATAAATTATAGATAAATAATAATAATAATTATAATAAATTATATATAAATAATGATAATATAATAAATAATGATAAATTACTGAATGCTGAAACTGAATGGTGAAACTGAATACTGAACTGAACTGAATTGAACTGAACTGAATTGAATTGAACTGAACTGAACTGAACTGAATTGAATTGAACTAATTGTTACTAAAATTAAGTGATAAAGAACATGGTCTTATACCATTTATTATAATATGTAGGAGGGTATTGCTATAAGAACAATCAGGTGCATGATGATGTCAAAGGGTAAGACTAGGATATTCTAGTTTGGTATGGAGTAAGTTGGGGGATTTAGCACCATTTTTTAAAATGTAAGATTAAGGTAAGAGATTTGAATTTGTGGGGTAAATTTCATCAATGGTGTACAACCTTTGGTTCATTTCACACTTTGGTGTACAACCTTCAATTTGTCTCATTAATATATACGACCTTATAGGTGACCTCCCACTTTGGTGTACAGCCGGTAAAAATGACCGGTCAACACCTGGTCAACGTGCCACCTCATCATTTTAATTCAAATCATTAAAAAGTGGGACCCACAAATTATAAAAAACAAACAATTTTTAGCATTTTCCTCTTTTACCTTCATCCTTCATCTCTTCATCTTCTTCCCTCAATTTCTTTCTCACTCCTCAAATTTCTTTCTCTCTCTAACCTCTCTCTCTTTAGATTTCTTTCTCCATCTAACTCACGTCTCTCTCTCTAACCCCTCTGTAACTTCTCCTCTCATTCTTCTCCTGCTTCTAACGTTGTCTTTTTTAATTTTCTGATTCAATCTTCTGTTCTCATGCTTAACTTCTTCTTCTTATTCAATTTTAGAATAATTTCTTCGTCTCTGTCCTTTTGTCAATTTAGCTATTTCATCTCACTTTCCTATCTCTGGAATTTCACTTGCCTTAGTTTTATTTAGTGATCTCTATTACTAATTTATAAGTACATGTCTTATTTCAACTTATTTAATGATTTCTGGTATTATGTATAAACTTATAGTAACTTAAAAAATTATTAATTAATGAGTAGTGAAGAACTATAAGGTTAAGGCGCCAGTGTATAGAGATCCTATGGCGAAATCAGAATTGTTGATGTTTAAAAGCATCAAAGCACAAAGAACTGCCACATAAACTAAGAAAACGGAAGCCATTGAAAGAGCAAGGTTAGAATGCCGAATATGAACAAGCACGAGGTTGGAAATTGAGAAACTGTCCTTACTTTATGTTGCTTGATGCAGGCTATTAATAGCTAATGGAGAATGATTGAATTAAACCAAAAGTTCAGTATTAATTTTTAGAGAGAGAAATGGAAAGATAGAGAGAGGGTTGCAAAGAAAGAGATAAGGATAATTTCATAAGGAAAAATGGTATTTTAGTAATTATATAAGAAGTGAGTCTCACTTTTTTAAATGGATAAATGAAAAATGCTGAGGTGGCACGTTGACCAATCGTTGATCGGTCAATTTTACGTGCTATATACCAAAGTGGGAGGTCACCTATAAGGTCGTATATATTAGTGAGACAAATTGAAGGTTATATACAAAAGTGTGAAATGAGACAAATGTGTATACCACTAATGAAATTTACCCTGAATTTGTGTTAGGTGAGAGAATACAAATATTTAGCTAAAAATTAATAAAGACTTTATTTTTTTTTTTGTGTGTAATTTGATTCAACTCTAACTTCCAGGTTGACTCTATTTTAAAAATAATGGATTATGTATGTTAAATAGGGAAATTAAAAAGAGATGGTCCAAAAAAAGAAGAAGATTATATCTATTTTAATTTTACTATCAATTTTTTTTTGAGGGAATTTTACTATCCATTTGAATTATAGTATTATAATACTAATTATATATGTTTATTGAGTATTATATATGTTTATTGAGTTGATTATAAATTCAATAAAAATAATAATGTCAAATATAGCGTGTACCAGATTATTTTTACAAATATATTACGGGAGTGTTTGTTTGCTACTTTTCATGCTTCTGTTTGTCTTTTCACTTAAAAAATGAGAGTTTTAGATGTTTGGTTATGTTTTTTTGTCTGCTTTTTACACCTGAAAAGTAGCATTTTACAAAAGCAGGAAATCCCTGCTTTTTGAAAAATCATCGTTTTCCAATAGCAAACCGCAATAGCAAATAGTAGGTAAAACAAACAGATCTTACATTGACACAATTTATTTTAGTCTTTCATGTATAAAAGTATAGAAGATGAAAACATAGAGGTAGGCGGATGGGGAAGTTGTGTGATTTGGGATTATTGCCACTCTAAGGCCCTGTTCTTTATCACTTAATTTCAGTAATAATTAGTTCAGTTCAATTCAATTCAATTCAATTCAGTTCAGTTCAGTTCAGTTCATTTCAGTTCAGCATTCAGTTTCTGAATCCAGTTTCAGCATTCAGTAATTTATCATTATTTATTATATTATAATAATAATTATTTATCTATAATTTATCATAATTTATTATTATTATATATTATTATTATTCTTCTTCTTATTATTATTATTATTATTATTATTTATACTTTATCATTATCTATAAATTAGATAAAAGTCAAGAAATGATAGTTTATTAAAGTATATATCGTTTAATAAAAAAATTAAAACTAAAGTATGTATCCATATTTAAAAATTAGGAATTGCATCCATATTATGAATTGTTTTTAAAATTTACCGAATTTATCAATGTTAGGGATAAAATTGCACCATTTTAGACGTTAGGGGTAAAATTACTCCTGACCCAAAACGTTATTTTTGCACTTTAACCCTTAATTAGAATAAAAAGTTAAGAGTTTATATTCATATGAAAATTCATATTTAATTTTATAGGCTTTAAATTATATGTAAATTTGTGTTTGTATGTAATTTGTATTTTTAATTTAAATTAGACTCATTTTTATTTAATTTCATAGGCTTTTATCGAGCCAATATTTTATCAACCCGAGCTTTTATTTGATATTCAATTTAGTTTTATCTTTAATAATATATTATTTATTATTGATATTATTAAATTTATTAAAACCATTATTATTATTATAAGTTTATTAATGTCCAATATTATCATTAAAATTATTTTAAAGTCTAATATCATCATTATTGTTAAGTTCGGTTAAGTTCGGTAGCATTCAGTTAAGTTCAGTAGCATTCAGTTAAATTCATATTATGAATTGTTTTTAAAATTTACCGAATTTATCAATGTTAGGGATAAAATTGCACCATTTTAGACATTAGGGGTAAAATTACTCCTGACCCAAAACATTATTTTTGCACTTTAACCCTTAATTAGAATAAAAAGTTAAGAGTTTATATTCATATGAAAATTTGTATTTAATTTCATAGGTTTTAAATTATATGTAAATTTGTGTTTGTATATAATTTGTATTTTTAATTTAAATTAGACTCATTTTTATTTAATTTCATAGGCTTTTATCGAGCCAAGATTTTATCAACCCGAGCTTTTATTTGATATTCAATTTAGTTTTATCTTTAATAATATATTTATTTATTATTGATATTATTAAATTTATTAGAACCATTATTATTTTAAGTTTATTAATGTCCAATATTATCATTAAAATTATTTTAAAGTCTAATATCATCATTATTGTTAAGTTCGGTTAAGTTCGATAACATTCAGTTAAGTTCAGTAGCATTCAGTTAAATTCAGTTCAGTTCAGTATTCAGTAGCATTCAGTTCAGTTCAGTTCAGTTCAGTTCAATTCAATTCAATTCAATTCAGTTCAGTTCAGTTCAAATTTTTTTCAGCGATAAAGAACAGAGCCTAACTTCTTTTATTCTGATTTCAACTTACTCTATATTTATTCTCTTTTATCCGATAAATTAAGCGTTTCACTAATCAATTTGTAAAGTTTATAAATGAAAGAGAATTAGATCCGTAAAATTTATAAATATTGCAATTTTGGTTAAAATTGATAGGCTAAAAGGATTCAACATGAAATTTGGATAAATTACACTTGTGGTACCTAATTTTTAACCTTTTTCACATTTCGGTATCTAACTTTTAATTTTGAATTTAAAAATACATGAACCTACCTGTGACAGATCATTGTAGTACCTATTACATGTATATGATTGGTCAACGTTGGTCAATGTGACACTTCAATGGTTTATGCTATTTTGAGAATAAAAAGTGATACCCACTGAATGTGTAATGATTAATATACTTTGAAAAGCAAGTTTGTAAAAAAAATATTAAACGTTAGTCGGATGTACATGGCTCTCGTGAACTAGTCGATAATCAATCGAATTTGTATTTTATATTTTTTATATGTTAATAAATAAATGATTATATAAATATAAATATAATATGTATTATATTATCTAAAAATAATAATAGTAAATAATTTGATATAGAAAACATATATAATTATACTTGTTAATATTAAGTATTAATTTATTATTATTAATTAATTAGTCATGTGAAAGTTTGAATTTTTTAATATTATGAGAAAGTTTGATTTTTTAATAGTGTGCGAAATCATACTATTTTGGTAAAGCAACTTTTGGAATAGTTGGACGTGCAAAGAAAATCACCATTAGGAGCAAAGAAAATTAGAGAGTTTGAGAAATACTTGGACGCATAAGTTTTTAGAAATTTCTTGGATTTGTAAGGTTTCATGATTTTCTCTTATTCTTGGTTGCTCCAATAACAAAGCTTCTCCCCTCCCATTGAAGTAGGTACAAATTGTCGAACCACATACATTTTTTGTGTTGTTTATTTATTTTATTTTCAATTGTTCGATTAATTTACAAAGACAATCATAATCTCCTAACAAGTGGTATCACAACGTCGAGTTCTATGGTGAATTAATTATTTGTCAGACATGGTTGTTGAAACACCTTTCCACAAGATTTTGATTTGACAAAATCATCTATGATTAAGAGACAATTAAATTTAAGTGTTTTATTTTAATTGTACTAATCCGTTTGTTCAATGTTGAGTATGAATATAAATAAAGATAAATATAAAAAGAAAGACATGAAGAAGTCAGGTCAGCATAGAAGCCTAAAGTATCAAGCTGAGTGGAATCAAACTTAGCATCAAAAGACAAAGACATAAACGCCCACTACAACTGTCTCACGAAGCTGAGCTGACTAAAAAGATACTCAGCTTGGAAATTGCCAATAACAATGATTTACGCAGTAGAAGCTGAGTGATTCTTCAGGACAGCATGAAAAAGTCGTTTGCTAAAAGACAATGATTACCGCCCCTCTGTACCAATAATTGAATCCTTGGAAATACGCAGAAGACACATTCCGAGATGTATGGGTCAATGGATTATTGGTAAAGGACAACTGACACAAAAAGACAAGCCATACGCAAGAAGACAAGCCTGACATCTGAAGGAATGCAGAGAAAGGGAATGGCCGGAACAGTCTGAAGCTGACCAGAATCTGTCCCCTAAAAGAGCCGTTTTAACAGCAACGGCTAAATCATTTCAAAATGATCCATCACAGATTTTCCCTATATAAGGACAATCAAACCTCTTGGATCATTTGCCGAATCACAAAAAGAAAAATACAAGAGAGAAAAGATACAAAAGCACTTAGATACAAAAAGAGATCTTACACCCATCTTCTATTCCTTGTGTAAATGCTAGAGTGATTACTTATAATCTTCTAAAGTGTTCTTTATTTGAAAAGGAACAAGTGTTTATCAATTGTAAAATTGAGAGTGTTGTGCTGAGTGTTTGGTTGTAAACATTCAGTGGTAGAGAAATCTAGGTGCTGGGTTGTAGCGCTTAATAGGAGTTGAGTAGACGAATAGAGGAAGGTACTCTTGCATATTCAACTGCCTTGTAATTGGTTTGTGCTCTACCTTTAAAGAGCTCAGTATTGGATTCTAAAAGCCCGGAGGACTCTGGGGACTGGACGTAGGCAGAGAGGCCGAACCAGGATAAGTGATACTGAGTAATCTCTAAACTCTCTCTCAATATATATATGTGCATGTGTTGTGTGTGAAGTTTACTCAGCATATAAAATTGTTTAAAGTTGACTCTGAGTAATTTCAAGTGCTGAGTTAGAAGCTGACCTCCAAGAGTGTCAATATCTAACTTACAAATAAAACAGCCTTAGTCAATATCCGGCCAAAGCTGTCTTATAGCATATCTGGCAAAGCTGACCAAAAGCTGAGTTAATAAACTTGCAAAATAATTAAGTCAGCATATCAATTAAACGAAAAAAGTTATATTAGTTCCTAACCCCCCTTGGAACTAATCACACGGGACCAACAAGTGGTATCAGAGCCTAAGCTCACTACTCAAAGATATAACTATCTTGAGCGGATCCCCATAAATGGCTGAGAACAGCACTCGTTTCCTTCCAGGGAACCAAACAACACAGATACTCCCTGAGGGATTATCAATCACTAGACCTCCCCTATTCTTTGGTTCTAATTATATATTC
Organism: Euphorbia lathyris; assembly: GCF_963576675.1. NCBI lineage: Eukaryota > Viridiplantae > Streptophyta > Magnoliopsida > Malpighiales > Euphorbiaceae > Euphorbia > Euphorbia lathyris. The sequence goes on from NC_088913.1 coordinate 47,264,307, forward strand.
TGGAAGAATAGGATGAAAACTTTATCCAAGCCACAAACATGAGTGCATGGCTTGCAATTGTTCAAGGTCCACATGTGCCATATAAAACTGTTAACAATGAGAAAATTGTTAAGAGCGAAGCTGAGTGGACAGAGGATGACCTCAGAAAATTACAAAGTAATGCTTCGGCTATAAATATGCTTCACTGTGCTTTAGATGTTGCAGAATACAATAATATTTTAGGTTATGAGTCAGCACAGGAGATTTGGAAAAAGCTTGAAGTGACATATGAAGGCACCAGTAAGGTTAAGGAGTCCAAAGTCAATCAGCATATGAGACTCTACGAGCTGTTCGAGATGAACGAAAATGAAGACATCTCAGAAATGAACTCAAGATTCACCAACATCATAAATGAGCTCAAAAGACTTGGAAAGAACTTCACTGAAGAGGAACAGGTGAAGAAAATCCTGAGAAGTCTACCTAAGAGCTGGCAAGCAAAGAAAACAGTTGTAGAAGAAGCTCAGGACTTGACTACCTACAAATATGATGAGCTGATCGGATCCCTGCTGACCCATGAGATCTCTATGAAAAACTTTGAAGCTAAAGAAAAGTTCGAAGATAAGAAACAGAAATCATTAGTGATGAAAGCTGACTCCACAGAAGCTGAGTCAACTGATGATGAGGAAATGACTATGTTCACTAGAAAGATGAAGAAACTGTTCAGAAGAAATGACAGAAACAGCAAAAGGCCATACAAGAAAGGTGATAGGTACAAAGCTGAGTCTAGTGACAAATATAAGAAGGACAGCTCCAAGTCCGTCACATGTTTTGAGTGCCACCAAACTGGGCACATCAAGTCAAGCTGCCCAAACCTAAAAAGAGATAAGAAGGGAAACAAGAAGGCAATGGTAGCAACATGGAGTGACAGTGACGAGTCAACATCATCCGAAGCTGATACAAATGAAACGGTAAACATATGCTTCATGGCCGATGATGCTGATCACTCTCAATTTGAGCAAGCTGACCTCTCTGATGAAACTGACCAGGAGGAGCACAACAATGAGGTAACATCCCTACTTTTGCTTAGAAACGAAATGGTAAATGCCTTGAGTGATTTATACACACTAACTAAAAAGTGTAACAAGAAAATCAAATCACTCAGCAGGCAGTGTGACGAGATTGAAGAGGTCAAGCTGAGTGACCTCAGATATCTCCTCCAAGACAATGCAGATTTACATAACAACATTCAAATAATGCATAAGTTTGTCACGGAGGTTCAATCTGAGTCAAAGAAACTTAGAAAGGATGTTACAACCTTACAGAGTCAAATAAAAGGCTCAAATGGAAATAAACCCCATGCTGAGTACGCAAGTACTAGTCAGCATAAGCAGTTCACTCAATGTGAATGTTGTGGAAAAAGGGGGCACACAAAAGAAGTGTGTTGGCATAACAAGCGAGTTGTCCAATGTGACTTCTGCGGAAGAAAAGGACATTCCACAAAGGTATGCTGGCATGCCCAGCACAACAATGCTGACTGCACTCAGTACAACCCTCAAAGGGTAAAATTTTGTGACTTTTGTGGTAAGCTAGGCCACACTATAAAATTATGTCGTCACAAATTAAAGTATGATTTTGCACCTGTTACACTAACAAGAAAGGACCCAAAAAGAATTGGGTACCTAAAAATGAATAGTTTAAAATGCAGGTTAGCTTGACATGCGTAGAGAAGTCAAAGTTGTGGTATATAGACAGCGCATGCTCAAGGCACATGACAGGTGATGAAACACAATTCATCACACTAGAGCTTAAACGAGGTGGAAGTGTAAGCTTCGGAGACAATAAGAAGGGTAAGATAGTCAGCTCAGGTACTATCGGAGGTAACCCAACTATTGAGTCTGTCTCCTTAGTCAAAGGTCTCAAATACAACCTACTGAGTGTAGCTCAGCTTTGCAAGAGCGGCAAAAAGGTTGTATTCGATGATACTAAGTGTCAAATACTCGAGGGGAACACAAATGAATTGATTTTAACTGCCCCTCGCGTAGATAATGTATACATGCTAAATTTAGAAAAACAGTTTTCCAAAAACATATGCTTAGTGTCTAAAGAGGATAACTCCTGGCTATGGCATAGAAGACTTGGGCATGTCAGCATGGATCTTTTTGCCAAATTAGCTAGAAAGCAATTAGTTGAGGGATTACCCAAATTGAAATTTGAGAAAGATCAATTGTGTAAAGCTTGTCAGCAAGGGAAACAAACCAAAAAGTCATTTCAAAGTAAAAATATTGTCTCAACCAAGAGACCATTGGAATTACTACACTTGGATCTTTTCGGACCTATCCAGCCACTCAGCTTGGGAGGTAAGAAATTTTCCTTGGTCATTGTAGATGATTTCTCTCGGTACACTTGGATCATCTTGCTGAGTAGCAAGGATGAAACTTTTAAGATGTTCACTACACTTATTAGAAAGCTTGAAATTGACAAAGACCTAAAAGTAGCTCATATCAGAAGCGACAACGGTGGAGAATTCAAAAACCAACAGTTTGATGAATTCTGTGAAACCAGTGGTATTGACCACAATTTCTCTGCTCCTAGAACACCCCAACAGAATGGGGTTATTGAAAGGAAGAACAGAACAATTGTCGAAATCGCTAGAACCATGCTGAGTGAAAATAGGCTTCCAAAGTACTTCTGGGGGTGAAGCTGTCCGCACAGCATGCTATATACTGAATAGGGCTCTAGTAAGACCTATACTTAAGAAAACCCCATATGAACTTTGGAAAGGACGAAAGCCCAACATTGGGTACTTTTGTGCTTTTGGGTGTAAATGCTTTATACTCAATACAAAGGACAATCTTGCAAAATTTGATGCTAAAGCTGACGAAGCAATCTTCTTAGGGTACTCAACAAACATCAAAGCATATAGAGTCTATAATAAATGAACTCAGGTTGTAGAAGAGTCTGTTCATATTGAGTTCGATGAAGATGACCCTGCAGGAAAGACAACTTAGCTCATTGAAGATGAACCAAGCTCAGCTTCCGCTGATCAAAATGGAGCCTCTGAATCATCAATACAAGGGCTGACCAAAGGTAAGCAAGAAGTTGAAATTACATTTGCTGACCAGTCCATTCCTGTAGAGATTGTAGAAACACCTCCTTAAAACAACTCAACATTGCCCAAAGAAATAAAAATCCCAAGAGGACATTCAGAAAAGTCCATTCTTGATACTGCTGACAACAAGCTGATGACCAGAGATCAGCTTAGGAAATACCTCAGCAATGTTGCATTCGTCTCAATACATGAACCAAAGAACTTTGCTGATGCTGAGCACGATGAATATTGGATCAATGCCATGCAAGAAGAGCTTGACCAATTCACCAGAAATGAGGTATGGGATTTAGTGCCTAAACCTAGGAATCAAAAGCCTATAGGAACTAAGTGGGTTTTTAGAAACAAACTAGATGAGCATGGAAATGTAATAAGAAACAAAGCTCGACTTGTAGCCCAAGGGTATAGTCAGCAAGAGGGTATTGACTATGGGGAAACATTTGCACCTGTTGCTAGGTTAGAAGCAATACGTATATTGTGTGCCTATGCCAGTTTCATGAACTTTAAGTTATACCAAATGGACGTCAAAAGTGCATTTCTTAATGGTTTCATAAACGAAGAGGTATATGTTAATCAACCTCCTGGGTTTGAGGATCCAAAATTTCCAAACCACGTTTATAAACTTAAAAAGGCCCTGTACAGCCTAAAACAAGCTCCAAGAGCTTGGTATGAGAGGTTTACCAACTTCCTGCTAACCAGGAACTATGTCAGAGGAAAAGCTGACACAACCTTGTTCATTAAGAAAAAGGGAAAACATACCCTACTTGCACAAATATATGTAGATGATATAATATTTGGTGCTACTGACGAATCTTTGTGCAAAGAATTTAGCAAACAGATGCAAACTGAGTTCGAGATGTCCATGATGGGGGAACTCAACTTCTTCCTTGGACTCCAAATCAAGCAAGGTAAGAATGGCATCTTCATAAGCCAGTCCAAGTACACCAAGGAAATGTTAAAGAAATTCAATATGATGGACTGCAAACCCATATCAACCCCTATGAGTACTGATACTGTCCTATACAAAGATGAGAAAAGTAAGTCAGTAGATACTAAACTCTATCGATGTATGATAGGTTCGTTACTTTATCTCACAGCTAGTCGACCTGATATACAGTACTCAGTATGTTATTGTGCGAGATATCTAGCTGACCCCAGAGAATCTCATCTAACGGCTGTAAAAAGAATTTTTAGATATTTGCAGAGCTCAATTGATGCAGGTCTATGGTATCCAACCTCGACTTCACCCTCATTGGATATACTGATGCTGACTACGGACGAGATAAGCTAGAACGTAAGAGCACTTCGGGAGGATGTCATTTCCTTGGAAGCTGTCTAGTATCTTGGTTCAGCAAGAAGCAATCATCCGTAGCCCTGTCTACAACTGAAGCTGAGTACGTGGCTGCTGGAAGCTGTGTTGCTCAAGTTCTATGGATAAAGCAACAGCTTGAGGATTATGGAGTGAAGACTGAAACAATAGAGATCAAATGTGACAACAAGAGTGCCATTGATCTGTCCAAAAATCCAATCCAACATAGCAGGATGAAGCATGTCAGCATAAGGCATCACTTCATCAGAGATCACGTACTAAAAGATGAGATCAAGCTGACCTATGTGCCAACAAATGAACAGCTTGCAGATATCTTCACCAAGCCCTTGGCACGTGAACAATTCAACATACTAAGGGAAGCTATCAGTATGTCTAATCCCCTTCAATAATTTTCTAAGTAAATGTTGTATGATTGCCATGCTGAGTGAAAATTTGAACGTTGTGCAAATGCCATGATGAGTAAAATAAACTACTACTAAGCTTGAAATGTAGAAAAATCACCCCGTACTGAGTTGACATACATGTTGTGTGATTATCCTGAGTAGGTACAAATACTGAGCAACTATCATATACTAAGATAGGAAATTCACCTTGATAGAACTAAGTTCTCAGTATCACAAACGGTTCATTTTCTAGGAAAACTGCGCTAAAACCCACTTGCACCATTAAATGCCAACACGTGTAATAAAAAGCACCTAGGAGAGGCAAACAATTATGAGACAACCCATGTGCCGGAAATGTCATAAATGACAGAATCTCTGTTGGTTGAACGCCCCAAGGAAAAACGGCTAGTTCAATTAATAGGACCGTTTTAGGTATATATAAATAATGGATGAATTACTCCTCAAATCTCTTCACACGTAAATCCTTTGGTATTCAGAATCTCTCTCTCTCAAATCTTCCACAAAAATCTCTGAAAATGACCAACACTCAGAAAATCTCCGGTGAAAATTCTGGAAAATTGATCACCGATGAAAGCCCCAAATCTACTCCTCAGTCTAACCTAACTCCGAGCAAACGCCGTCAAACGGACCCGGCAAGTTCCTCAAAACAGAAGAAACCCAAGGCTAGAACCATGGTAAAGGTTCACACGAAAGTCCACAACCTGGAAGTCCTAAAATGCCGCTGGTTCTCTCCCAGCTTCGTTACCGCCGAAAAGCCATTCTGTGAATGGATTGAGAAGAACGAGTGGACATGCCTCTTCTCTCTCCCCGGAACCACCTATCCTCGGTTGGTTAGGGAATTCTACTCCGGTCTCCATGTTGATAAGGACGATGCTGACTATTTGGAGACACACGTTAAAGGTCACAAGATTGTAATCACTCCGTCCTACTTGGCAACCTTACTCAACTTGCCTAACAAAGGAACCGAGTTTAGAACAACAAAAGAAAAGGTATCAACGGAAAAGCTTGACCAGATGAAGGGATTTTGCAAACCCAAAAATTACAAAGGAGAAATACCCAGCACCAGTATGGGGCATAACCAGAAGATGGCGCACTACATATTGACAAACTTCATCTTCCCTAAACTCAACTCAGCTTCGTCTGCCTCCAATTTCGAGCAGTGCTTTATATGGCACATGCTAACATATTGCCCACTCAATATGCCTGTGTTTTTGATTGGTGCACTCCAACGTGGAGGTAAGAAACTTCGACTAGGTTCTCTAATCTCCAAAATACTCGAAGATCACAAGATCGAGACAATCTCTGAGACTAAGGGTTTGGGATCAGAAATAACTGCGGCTCTGTTATTTGGGTTGTTATTCAACCAACCTTTAAAGGGAGTTGAAGATGCTGAGGAAGATGAGGAAGAAAACGATGCTGAACAAAAAATTGAAACTGAGCTAGCAGCAGATGATGCTGAGCCAGAAGTTGAACCAGAGGAAGTTCCTGCCGATTCCCCTAAGGCAAAGAAGAAGAGAAAGACACTTGCCACTTGTGCAAAGGATATTGAAACTGTGCCCAGAAAGAAGAGGGCTATGACTAGAGGAAAGAATGTTGATGCTGACCTACCTCAGGTTACACCTAAGTCAGCAGAGAAAAGGAAAGGGCAAGCTGAGCCTGAGGAAGAAAGTGAAGAATCCCCAGAACAACCTCTGAGGAAGAAAAATCGAAGTTCTGGATTGAAAGCTGTTGAAGCTGATCCAATTGATTGGGTTGTGACACCCAAATCTCACTGCACTCAGAACATTGGGATTGATCTTGAGAAAACTCCAGTTGAGCAAGCTGATGAAGGAGAAGAACAAGGAAAGGTTGATACTCAGCTTAATGCTGAAGAAAAAGATCATGCTAAGCCGGACAATGTTGAGCAACATCAGGAGGCACCTGTTGAACAAGAAGAAGAAGATCATCAAAGAGAGAATCTGACTGTTGAAGCTGAGGTTGAGGATGTAAATGTTCAAACTGACCCTTCACCTCCAAAATCTAAGTCCCTCAAAAGACTGAAAAAGAAAGCTGTCAAAACCCCTCTTATTGATCTCTTGGCTGAGTCTCCATCTTTGGAGCAGATTACGGATCCATCCGAAATCCAGTTCGAGTATTTTTCCCACCATGTTGAGTCTCCTCCTAAGGAATCGGAGCAAAATCAAGCCTCTGTTACTCACACTGAGGAACATGCCAAGACTCCACAGAATCCAAATCCTGCCGAGCAAGAGCTCGAAGAACCAGCCACTCAACACGGGGAGAAAGCTATGGATCCACCTGTTCAACCTCAACATCCTGGTATTGCACCTCATCAAGACCCAATTACTCAAACTAGTAAGCACCCAACTCCACCACCATCCAGCTCCACCTCTATTCCTGCGTCTGAGCCAACTTCCATTGAGCAACATGCATATCTTAGTGCAACTCAGTCTGGCCGACGAATCATAGAAACGGCTCAATCTCTTCTCCAGGAGTTCACCACTTCTGATGCTGCTAGGTCTGCTCATCCCGAGTCAACAAATATCTCTGCCATCACTCAACTTCTTACTGAAATTAAGGGACTCAAGGATCTTATCAGTGTTGTGACCACCGTCCAATCACAGCAACCTAAGCAAGATCACATTGCCAAACTGACTGAGCTATTCCTTCTGATGATAAACCACATGAACTCCCTTGAAGGTAAAATCACCAATCTCTCTGCACCTACTCCAGGATATGCAACTTCAGCTGAGTTAGATCACCACTTTGCCAAGCTGAGAACAGAACTGCCCAACCTTAGGACAACGGTTGCTCCTGAGTATGCCACATCTGTTGAGTTGCAGGGATGCTTTGCCAAGCTGACTGCTGATCTCACTTGTACACGTGAGCTCGTTTCCTCCACTTCTCAATGTACAATTGATCAATTGAGTGAAGCCGTGAGTCTCCTCAATGTCAACAAAGCTCAGATGGATGTTGAACCCAGCACCAATGATAAACTTTCACAAGGTATTCTGCAGGCCATTCGCTACGACAATGCTCAACGCATCTTCTATGACTCTGCTCTACTGAAGATGTATCATCAATCCTTTGCTCAGATTACCAGCTCCATTACTTGGCTTAGTAAGTCCCATGAGTGTATTATCAACCTGATCACTGGGTCCATCCCAGTTCCTCGAAACGTTCGAGATGATTGTGTTCCGGTGATAGATGGCTTGAGTGAGAGCACAAAGCGCTTACAACGCTATTCAAATGTTCTATCCTCTGCCGCGAGAAATGACACCTTTGTCTATAAACCCGATGCTGGCAAAACGGGGGAGAGAACTCAAGATGGAACTCAACAAAAGACAGGTGCATCAGGGAGCAAAGTGAAAGGAAAGGGTAAGGCTGTAGAGTGAGAAAAGAAAGGGTTAAGGCTGTGCTTGAAGCACAAGTGAATCTTAAGACTAGTGAAATTTTGTATGACTCTATTTTGTGTGGGCACAAAGTATTTTGCATTTGTATGTTTTGTTTTAACTTTCAATGAACTCTGTTTTTCATTCTGTTCAAATGTCATGCTTGTCAATGCACATTAACATAAGCAAATTGAACAAACAAATACTCAGTATACATAAATAACGAGTAAATCAAACTGAGTATTCAAGCATTTCTGAAAGATGACCTAGACTCAAAATAAATTAGAACTGAATCTAGTCAGTACATACATCTTTAGTCTGTCTCAAATAAATATTGGAAGGTTTAAGAGGTAAATTAACAGATGCAACCCTTATGGGGGAGAAATCTCAGAAATATGAAAAATAAATCAATCATGGGGAATTTCAAAACTGAGTTCCATAATTATGCATTTTGCCAACATCAAAATGGGGGAGTTTGTTGAAACACCTTTCCACAAGATTTTGATTTGACAAAATCATCCATGATTAAGAGACAATTAAATTTAAGTGCTTTATTTTAATTATACTAATCCGTTTGTTCAATGTTGAGTATGAATATAAATAAAGATAAATATAAAAAGAAAGACAAGAAGAAGTCAGGTCAGCATAGAAGGCTAAAGTATCAAGTTGAGTGGAATCAAACTTAGCATCAAAAGACAAAGACATAAACGCCCACTACAACTGTCTCACGAAGCTGAGCTGACTAAAAAGATATTCAGCTTGGAAATTGCCAATAACAATGATTTACGCAGTAGAAGCTGAGTGATTCTTCAGGACAGCATGAAAAAGTCGTTTGCTAAAAGACAATGATTACCGCCCCTCTGTACCAATAATTGAATCCTTGGAAATACGCAGAAGACACATTCCGAGATGTATGGGTCAATGGATTATTGGTAAAGGACAACTGACACAAAAAGACAAGCCAGACGCAAGAAGACAAGCCTGACATCTGAAGGAATGCAGAGAAAGGGAATGGCCAGAACAGTCTGAAGCTGACCAGAATCTGTCCCCTAAAAGAGCCGTTTTAACAGCAACGGCTAAATCATTTCAAAATGATCCATCACAGATTTTCCCTATATAAGGACAATCAAACCTCTTGGATCATTTGCCGAATCACAAAAAGAAAAATACAAGAGAGAAAAAATACAAAAGCACTTAGATACAAAAAGAGATCTTACACCCATCTTCTATTCCTTGTGTAAATGCTAGAGTGATTACTTGTAATCTTCTAAAGTGTTCTTTATTTGAAAAGGAACAAGTGTTTATCAATTGTAAAATTGAGAGTGTTGTGCTGAGTGTTTGGTTGTAAACATTCAGTGGTAGAGAAATCTAGGTGTTGGGTTGTAGCACTTAGTAGGAGTTGAGTAGACGAATAGAGGAAGGTACTCTTGCATATTCAACTGCCTTGTAATTGGTTTGTGCTCTACCTTTAAAGAGCTCAGTATTGGATTCTAAAAGCCCGGAGGACTCTAGGGACTGGACGTAGGCAGAGAGGCCGAACCAGGATAAGTGATACTGAGTAATCTCTAAACTCTCTCTCAATATATATATGTGCATGTGTTGTGTGTGAAGTTTACTCAGCATATAAAATTGTTTAAAGTTGACTCTGAGTAATTTCAAGTGCTGAGTTAGAAGCTGACCTCCAAGAGTGTCAATATCTAACTTACAAATAAAACAGCCTTAGTCAATATCCGGCCAAAGCTGTCTTATAGCATATCTGGCAAAGCTGACCAAAAGCTGAGTTGACAAACTTGCAAAATAATTAAGTCAGCATATCAATTAAACGAAAAAAGTTATATTAGTTCCTAACCCCCCCTTGGAACTAATCACACGGGACCAACAATGGTTTTGTCTACAAAATTCGATATTGAAAAGTTTGATAGATTGGCGAATTTTTATCTATAGAAACCAAAGATGTGAACTATACTCACCTAAAATGGATGGGAGGAGGCACTTGAAGGAATTGGAAAGAAGTATGATTCTATAGCGGAGGAGTAGTAGAAGAAACTGGATAAAAAGGCACTTTCAACTCCATTCTTATGTCTCCCAAATGAGATTTCGAGAGAGGTTGCCATAGATACCAACTCTGCTGTAGTTTTGCTGAAATTGGAATCGATGTACATGAAAAAATCAGTGACAAACTTTTTTTTAAGCAGACTGAAAGATCTTCGTCTATACGAAGGTAAATCCATTAAAACTGTCTTGGCAATTTTTTTGTAATTGTTATTAACCTCCAAAAACTGATGAAGAATTGATGATGAGGATTTGAATATTACCTTGTTATGCTTGTTGGCTAGTCATACAAGTCTTTTAGGGAGAGTTTATTGTATGGTAAGCAATAAATTACATTTGAAGAAGTTAAAACTACTTTGTTACAATGCGAACTAATAGATAACTAGTTGACCAAAAATAATAAGTATGTGGCAGAAAATCTAGGTATGATAAAAAAAACCAAATTTTCCATTTTTACAATATAAAGGGCATATAAGAGCTTATTGCTTTAATAGGAAAGTCGGATGAATGAAAATGATTAACATGATGAAAATATGAACATGCTAGTGTTGCTGATGGGGATATTGATAGGGTTGTATTTACGGTCAACGAGGAAATGGATAAATTTGAGTCTGATTAGGTACTCGATGATGCATGTTTATACTTCATATGTCCTTATAAGGATATGTTTTCTTCATTGAATTTTATTAGTGGTGGTGTTGGTTTGATGAGTAATGATGTTGCATGTAAAATTCATAGTATTGGGACTGTTAAATTACGAATATATGATGGTATTGTGTTATCACCATCTTATATAGGGTTTTATAGCTTAGTTTTATCTTTATTTATGTGTTTTTCTATATGTTTTCCCATGATTATTAATATCTTCTACCTTATTATGATTGTGATTGGAGTTTTAAGCTATTTCAGGTAGTTTTGGGCCTTAAACGAAGAAAAATGGCGAATTCATGAAGCAACTCGGCGAGATGGATACAAGAGCTCGGTTTTATCCGACTTTTACAACTCTAATCCGACCAGAGAAAGGCTAGAAGACTTACTAAAGATCAGGGGATGTCCTAGGGTTTATAGAGATTGTTTAATGCCTATAAATATAGTTTTTCATTATAATTTGAGATGTTAGTTTACTCTTAGCTTACTTTCAATTCAATTTTTGTTATACTTTCGTTTATAGTTCGATTTATATTAATTTACTTTAGTAATTTCATTCTAAATTCCAGCAAGCTTGACATTGGTTTGCTCTTCATCTCTTATTCTCAATTTTAGTTATTCAATTCAAGTTTTCTCTTCATCTACACTCATCTTCGTCTTATATTCTTGAATTGATAACTCGAGTTGATGAACATGAGTTCGACACCAGCCCATCTCATCATGCCTCTATGTTTTAGCTGAAACATGAGCTAAACCACTTTAAGCTAGGATGGCGGTGAATCGTGTTTGACAAGTATAGGTGGTTAATAAGTGTTTAGATTGTGTTGTAGGAAGAATAATGAGAAATTTAGCTAAAGCGTATTTATATCTAGGAAACCTAACCAAGTAATTCACTAGAGATGTTGAATTGTGGAACTTAATCAAGTAAATGATTCAACCAAACAATTTAGCTATACATATACCTTAATCGGATAGTGCGGCTTTGTGGTCTAGGTTACGGCTTAGCGTTGGCTTTTATAGTAATTAATGCTTCCAAACATGCTTAGGGATTTTGCCTAATCAAGCATCAAACTAAGGGTGTTGGGAATATAGCTAATAGTTATAGGTCAGAGTTATTATCTTCTTAAGGATAGATACCGTATCGAGTTATCTTTGTTAAACACAACGTCTACATATTAGTCCATAGGAGTCAACATGGGGATCAAAAGTCCTAACCTTTCCACTTATACATAGACAAATCAATTGTTAGTTTGCCTTGCTTTTAAATAAAATTATTAGCTTAAAATACAACTATAAATCACCAATTAATGCTTTAGATAATGTAGGGTTTTAGTAGGGATATGGAATTTAATACTAGTTCTTCTAGGATCGATAATGTTCTTCGAAACTTTATTACTTGATACAATAGAGTTCACGTGCTCTTAATTGACATTATATGCTTTTAGCCTATCAAGGTTTTTGGTGGCGTTGCCGGGGACTAGTTATTTAGTACATATTCCAAAGAAGTCTCGTTAACCTAAGTTTTATTTCCTATTTTTATTATTTTTATGTTTGTTTTGACAGGGGATGGATTTAAATGGATTGTCATTGGGCAACACGTCAGAGGAGAAAGTCGTCAACTCATTCTACCTCGATTGGGATGACGATTCAGAGATCTCGTGGGATGAGTACCAATGGGATTGTCTATCTTCACCATAAATAAGCAAGAACGAAAAGACTATTGAGGAACTTATACTTGAGTATGCTTCTTCGAAAGAAAATCAACATGATAGTTGCTACGCCAGAATAAAAATTCTTGCAATGAAAGAGGTCTACTAGTTGATTTGACCGCAGATGAATCGGTTAGGGAGATTAATTCAGATGAACAGATTGAAGCATCTATCGTGGAAAAATCTCAGCATGATGAGTTCCTATATATATCTTCAGCACCAATTTTTGTGAAGAACATGGACAATCATGTCCAAATTGAGCAGTTAGAAACTCTATCTCAAAGTGAGAACTCAGTCGAGACAGAGCTTCATGAATCCACTATTAAAAAAATATGAGATGACCCCTTCTGATTCATTTTATGTGGTTTATAATTTGCCACATGAGTCGAAGAGGGAGAATTCATAAATTCTTCACAAACTATTTAAATTCTTATTGTGGATGATAATTACTTGGAATTGTTTGAAGAAATCATTGTGCATTCACAATATCTTCATCTAAAAAGTTGGATTCCTTATAAGACTTCATTCGTTTACATAAAAGGAAAGTCGTCAGTCAAGCTAACCGACTAAAAACTTACCGCTTATTGGGAGGCAACCCAATTTCTTTTACTTTTTTGCATTTTTATTTTATTTTCCGTATTTTTATTTTCTTTTTAGCTTTATATCCTTAATTTTAATTTTTGTTAATTTTTTCAGGAATTTATTGAGCCCTCAAATCATCACAAGAAGCCTATTGAGAATCATCTTAACTCACCGAGCTAGCTTATAAAGCTCACCGAACTACAGCTCCTCGTCGACCTGTAATTATAGCTCGTCATCATTAGAGCTTTCACCAAAATTTTGGTCTGCCAAGCATTAAGGCAACTCAATGAGCTACACCCCCAACTCGACGAGCTACCTATGAGCATGGACGTTTTCCGATCCTAATGATGATTCTATGTTATTTGCTTACGATTTTGTATAAGTGGACTTTGTTCTTCATTCTTTCATTGTATACAATAGCAGTCATGCTCGCAGATATCACTTCTTTGACTTCATTAATATATTCTTGAATTTCGAAAGCAAGAACACGAAACAAACAAAGGAATAGAAAACAAAAATTAAGGGACAAAAAAGAAAATTAGGAGAGAATTTTTGTCTCATTTTTCTTATTTCTAAAATAAGAGAGGATGTCAAGATATAGACATATAAAGAGGGGAATAGAAATGTTTTTTCCCATTAATTAAAAAATTATTTTTTCTTAATGAAGTATTAAGTCCATAAAGTAATTTTAGTTAAATAGAATTAAATTGCAATTATAACCACTCATTACAAAAAAAAACGTTTATAATTAATATGTGAAATTAATTCTATTAATTAGAGTCATTATGCTCAACATTTTTAGAAATTAAAGAGATTCAAATAATAATATTTTTAATTAATATTTTCCAATAACCTATCATATGATCATGTTTCATTTTCATCTATTCATATGTTAAAAACTCTTGAAATACTAACAGTTTTGTACAAACCGTAATATAATGGTTAATAACTATATAGACATGTGTGTTTCGCCTTTTTTTGGAATTATGTGAGCGTGCCAGAAAGTTTGTAGAAAACTTACAAAAATAGGAACTCTGACTTCTAAATCAAAAGATTGTGTAAGAGGTTAAATGACTAAAAAGCTTAAGATTCGCAACTAAATCTACGAGATTGAAATTAATTGAAGGAAATAGTGATGCATTGAAAAAAAACTTAACTTCTTAATCATAGGGAAAAGTATAAAAATAAACCTTGTGGTTACATCTGTTTTCGAACAACACCCATGTGGTTTAAAAGTTTGCAAAATGGTACCTTGAGGTTCATTCCGTTAGCAAACACATACCAAATTGACCAACGGTGTTAAAAGTCAAAGGGAAAAGAGTTAATTGGATCCTTATATTTATTTATTATCTAATTATCATAAAAAACCCCAAAATAAAAAATAAAAATCAATTATACCATCTTCTCCATCTCTCTTTAATTTTTTATTTTTTCTTCTTTCTCTCTCATCTTTCTCTCCTTTTTGTTAATTTCTCTCTAAAATCATTGAGTTATACTCACGATCACTCCCTTTTGCTATTTGTACCACCACCATTCATTTGAATTTAGAAATACCAAAAGAATGATTATGATAATGATGATTATGATGGTGATGGTTCAAAGTTGATAATTTCTAAAAAAATATAATAGTATCTAGTTACTAATGCAGTTCAGCGAGTCATGTTAGAAAATCATGGAAAGTAGTAATTGCTTATTACGTTATTGATCCCTCATTTTCAGGAGCATAGGGCTTGATTGGATGAAGGGTAGGGAAGGGTTAATAAAGGAAGGATAGAGAAGGGTAGGGAAAGGTAAGGAAGGGTAATTTATAACCCTTCCAAACCCCCCAAATTGGAGGGTTTAAAATTGTATGAAATTTCTTAAAAATAAACCCTTCAAAACCCCTCCAAACCCTTACCCTTCTAATTTTTTTGTGTTCCAAACATGGATTTGTAGAAACCCTTGCTAACCCTTCCCCCTCCCAAACAAGGGTTTCTATCAACCCTTACTAACCCTTCCCTTACTAACCCCTCTAAACCCTCCATCCAATCAAACCCTAAAGAAACCAGAAGAGGATATTCCAGTCCCACCTCTTGTACAAAGTGCTGTTCTTTGGGGTATGCCTATATCTAATATAAAACTTCCAGCTTTTGATCTATAATTCAATTCAGCACCTATTCCAAATGCTTACTGTATGTTGTGTTACCAAATTCTCAACGGACTGGAAAGCCTGGTTGAAGCGTCACCTTTGGCAAAGCAAGTCCCGCCTGTTGCAATGACATTTACGGTTGGTGTACGATTCGCCAACAATATATACGGTGGGGTGCAGTTTGTTGATTGGGTAAAGTGGAGTGGGGTGCAATAGCAGCATGAGTTTACAAATACCAAAAGAATGATTATGATGGTGATGGTTCAAAGTTGATAATTTCTAAATTCAAATGAATGGTGGTGGTTCAAATACCAAAAGGAATGAAAGTGAGTGAAACTCAATGATTTTAGAAAGAAATTAACAAAAATGAGAGAGAAGAGAGAAAGAAGAAAAAGATAAAAAAATTAAAGAGAGATGGAGAAGATGATGTAATTGATTTTTATTTTTTTATTGTGGGGTTTTTTTGTGATAATTAGATAATAAAGGGGGTTAATTTATAAAATAAATAAATATAAGGACCAAATTAACTCTTTTCCTTTGACTTTTAAGATTGTTAGTCAATTTGGTATGTGTTTGCTAACGGAATGAACCTCAAGGTACCATTTTGCAAACTTTTAAACCATATGAGTGTTGTTCGAAAACATGTGTAACCACAAAGTTTATTTTTGTACTTTTCCCTTAATAATAATAACAATAATAATAATAATAATGTAGAATACGTGATTAAAAAATGAGAAATGAACTTAGAATGGTAATAATGATATAACATAATTTATAATTGAAATAAACTTTATTGTAAATATCATTTCAATACCTCTTTAATTATTTTCTTCAATACATCTACAACTTCAATGAACCACTGTTTTGTGAAACTTTATATCTATTCGTACCAAAATGCATAAAATAAAATAAAAAAAATACAATCCATATCAGTTAGATAAACTCAAATTCTAAAACAAATAGTGGACTTCACGAGGTTCTGAAATTAAAAAATTAATCTAACTTCAATTAAACCCAACAGTTGAGTTCATGTAAAGCTGAAAATCTAAATTTTAATTAGAGTTGACAATCGAAACGATTACACTTGGCAACATATATTTAAAAGAATGAAAATGTACAAAATCTTTATTTTAGTCATTTTGAAAAAAACGACAAATAAAAAAGAAAACATAGATAATTTAGCGAGAGGTATGGAACCTGAGTAACGACAGAAAGGAAATTTCATCTCTGAAAAATAGAACTATAACAACTATTGTTATATAAAAATAGACCAACATCACAATTCACTATGCCATTTTCCCTTTCACATGACACAAGATACATGACAGACATTTGTTTTCGTGTCGTCTGAATATTTTTCGTGACAGTATTTTAACTGTATGTCATCTAAAGGCGAAATAAAAAATGCGCTCGATTCTCAGATGACATTACGATTACAAAATCCTGTCATCCAAAGAAAACGCGCGTTTTCGTTAAATTTGATGCGCTCAACAGATGACACTTCTAATAAATGAATGTCATTGTATGCCGAAAACAAAAAAGCGGCAAATGAAATTTCACTTACGCGGCCATACCAAATTTTAGGCGCTCTATATCATTTGACTGAAATTTCAGCTGATATATAAACCCTCTCTCAATCCCAAACCCCAGTTTAGGTTACGCAAGCTTCATCCCTCTCATCCCGCTCTATCTCCATGGTTGATTTGAACATGCAATCACTGGGTGAGCTCGAAACATGGTACTGGTAAGCCATATCTTCTTCGATCCTAGCTGTATTAGAGTATCATTGTTCCTTACTCTATCTTTTCCTCATCCGATTTACTTTGGTGTATGTCGATTTCAGCAGCTGGTATAATGATTTTGTGATTTTCAGACCTATCGTTGAAAGGTTTAGATCTCTCGCTTAGCTACACTGATTTTATTGTATTTAGATTCACTGCTGTAAAGCTTGGGTCTTTATCTTTTTTAATCTAGGGCAAGACAGTGCCTGATACAGTAGATGGTATGAACTCATCTGATTCCTTTTTATTTGAACACTATTTACAGGGATAGTAAGAATGCTTCAGTACATGGGAAGGCTGACTGAAGAGATTGTCAATCGGTTCATGCCTTTAGCATATGGGAAGATTTCTTTAACTTACTGGATATATATTAATGTTATGTTGGTTTGAACTGATTGGCATGCCTTTAGAAGTGATTGTGTATGTTTGATGTACTATTTTGGAACCTAGAACTCATTGATTTAGGAAACTAGCCTGATTTAGTATATATATTGTTATGTGGGTTTGAACTGAACGATTACATATATGTATGATGTTTTGGGTGATGATGAAATGATTGGTATGAACTGATTGGTTAGATATAACTGTTTAGGAAGCTAGGACTCATAGAGTTTATGTATGAATGATAATTAAGCATGTGGCTGATTAGGCATACTCTAAAGCTTTGAATGTTCATTGGGATTGGCACTACTCTTACACCTATGAGTTATACTGCTAGAAGTGATTGAGTATGTGTATGTGTATGAAACATGTTTATGTATGATGTTCTGTTGATGTTTATGTTTGAGGTTCTGTATGAGTATGTGTACGATTGTTCATTTGGGCATGTAGCTTATTAATCATGCATCAAGTATTAGAGGAACATTGTAAAAGGGTCATTGAGCATGTATGAAGCATGTATTAAAAGGTAAATTTAGGCTAATTGCATGTACTGATATGGCTTGCAAATGATAAGATATCACCATACTCTTTTTTATTTGAATATGACCTATGATGATAAGTAAGGAATAAGTTGTCTTGAATAAGTAAGGAATAGACATGCACGAATAAGTTGTCTACTTGTTATAGCATGTTCACTTGAATATACATGTCTACTTAAATAAGTTGTCTACTTGTTATAGCATGTTAGGCATACTCTTAAAGCTGAAAATGTTATGAACTCAACTGGCTCATTTTTATTTGAACATGACCTATGATGATAAGTAAGGATTTTGAATGCAATTCGTTTATGAAGCATGTATTAAAGGGTAAATTTAGGCTAATTGCATATACTGATATGACTTGCAAATGATAAGATATATTTTGATTATATAGAATATACATATACATACGAACTGAATAACAAGCTCTACATAAAGGGTTATGTATGTGCATTGGCCATACTCTTACTATGTTCCTTTCCACTCGGTTTGATATCGTAACAACAACATTAAACATGGTGATAGGTTTATGATGCATTTAGCACAAACAGAGTCCCTTGTTTTGACAGCATCATAAACCTCATTACCAAGTTTAGAGTACCACGAGTACAACCCAAGTGGAAGGAGCATTGTAAAAGGGTCAGTTTAGTCTACTTGCACATACATACAAACTGAATACCAAAGCTCTACGTTATATTACAAAAGGGGGGGGGGATGAGTGTTGCCTTTCGGTTGTAATTGACAGTCCAAAGTTCCTTAGCTGTTTTGACTAGTGAAAGGAAATTTGGAATTGGAATGAGAACCACATTTGGATATCACATTGCCTTTCAATTCTCCTTTCACTTAGCCAAGACAGCTTAGGAGATTTGAACACCCTTCATATTCAGCACAAACAGAGTCCCTTGTGGTGACAGCATCATAACCCTCATTACCAAGTGGAAGGAGCATTATAAAAGGGTCAGTTTAGGAGCACAAAGCTCTACGTTATATATTACAAAAGGGGGGAATTAAAGGTCCAAAGCTCCTTAACTATTTTGACTATAGAAAGGAAATTTGGAATTGAAATGAGAACCACATTTGGAGCTCACATTGCCTTCCGATTCTCCTTTCTCTTAGCCAAGATAGTTTAGGAGATTTGGACACCCTCATATCCACTTTGCATACTCCTCAGTCCATATCCGAGCGATCCCCTCATACTCTTCCCTGTTGCTTCGGTATTGCTCAACAACTGCTTCTTGCCTAGGATATGGCTCCTCACTGTGGGGCTGTAGAAGTAGATCATATATGTGCCACAGACACTACAAAATGCATAGAATAATTAAAACAAAAATATGATGTTGTATGTTTATCAAATGAAATAGATAAATGGTTACATTATACCATGGCAGTGGAAAAGCGATGGTTATTGAGGATACGAGGAAAGATGAATCGACCCTTGAGGAGCCACGTTAGGATGATATATCCTATTCCGGAACCAAAACTGGGAATAAGAGGAGAGATTTATTAGTGTATGTTCCATGTAGGTGATTATATCTTACTGATCTGAGTTAATATTACTCTTGCAGGTCTGTTTGGGAAATCCGGATGGTAGCTGATTCCTGATTTCAAATACACCCCTTTCATATGGGGTGTATTGGGGGCCTTTCATCCTGATCGACCATGTGAAGAAGTTACCATCGAGAGGACCTGTACGTTATCATCCAAGAAGAATCATTAGAAATACACAGAAGAAACCAGGAAGGGTTACAAAACAACTATGGATTAACATACGTACCATTGATGGCCAGAAGCCACTCTGGGTTCTCCATGTACAACTTATTCAAGTCAGCAATTATGTCTCCTAGAGTTTCAACAAGGGGATCCATTGTTGGTAAGTTTTCTGGCTGTTGAAGGTATGATTCTGAATTATGATGCATATATTTATAGTGATATGATTGTGGTAAGTGAAAGGCCGTGAAAGGGGAAGGGTCACGTAATTACTACTGAGTTTAGGGTTGTGTGTAATATTAATGACCTGCTTGGCTTTTGCAGATACCAAGACCTTTGGGATTATAGGCCTAATTATTACTCCAAGATATGGATTGACTTATGGAAGATTGGTTATTTTTTGTGTTTTAATTCAGAAATGTATTGGTTATTCAAGATATGGATTGACGTTAGGCACAAATGTAAACATATTATGAGTATTAGTCTCCAATAAAACTAAAACCATTTATATACAGAATTTAATCTTCATATTTTAGAATGTTTCTGTATTCAGGTATAAAAACCAGAAATTCAAACAAAGAAGAAGGCATAAAGTGACATTTTAATTTTTAAAAATGTCATCTAAACAGCAATAAAAAGACATTAAAATTAATGTTTCTGTCACATGAAAAAAAATCCTTTGACATGATTGATTAAGATGTGTGCCATCTAAACAGGCTATAACGGCAGAAATTATTATACGAACTGTCATCTCAAATTAAATATGCCAATTTCCCACACGCTAACCTGACGGTTTTAATTGTAAAAATGTCATTTGATGACATTAAAGGTGACAGCAGTAATAAATAAGCTGCATCGTAACAAGGGTAAAATGACAGTAAGAAAATAGGCTAATGTCATGTGTGATGACGAAACATGACAGAACCTGACCGTTGTCTGAAAGTGCAATAGACGGCAGCGAGCCCCGTGACAGATTTATATCTCGCAGGACGACGGTTTTTAACCGTCATCTGAAGAGGGTTTTGGCATAGTGATTGAAAAGAAAATAACTACTATATATGAAAAAAATCGAATAGTTACCTTCAGAAACATAAAGATTTCCTATAATTTTTAACACCTTTGTGTTTTCCGATTTTAGTTGTCCACGCATCTTCTATTTCTATCGGATTTCTTCAATTAGAGATATCAAAGTTTGAATTCTCCAAATTCTTGAAAAAAATGCTATTAAATAGTTTATCAATGGAAATCGCTTCTAAACAAATGTCGGAAGGATCCAGAAGCAAGGCCCATGCCACGAAGGATTACTTGTTTTGGAAGATGAAGATCAACCCATATCTTGGAAGATCAACCTTGACTCTGGACAGCTGACGTTGCACCTCTATATATGGAAAGAAGTACAGGGAGCAGGCGGTTTGTCCCCTAGCCAACTTGGAATCTTTACCCTATTTGTATAAACAGTCAGACTAATTCTGGCAACTCTCAGAAGCGTGTTGTCTCCTGAAGACAGAAGGAAAAGAGAACACAATGGTAGGCTTTTGTACTGAGTGCTGAGGATGAAAGCGAAAGAAGTGAGCTTTTCCCTCCAACGGGTATTTTGAAATTCGAAATAACCCAGCCTCAAAGTGTCACTATAAAAGCCCATCATTTGCTTCATTTGGACTTGATCGTCAACGCTGAAATCCTGAGAGAATCATCCTTGAAGTTCCAAAAGCAAAGCAAAAGCTTATACACATTTACTATTTTCATTCGTGTAATAGCTTGTAGTTTTTTTATTGTGTTCTAAGCTAGAACAAACTTATCAATAGCTTAAAAAGATCAGAAGCTCTTCTGTTCACTTCAGTTATAAATGAGTAGCAAGAGAGGTAGATAGATAACTGAGTGTGGAGTGTAAAGGGCGGTACTTTACAGAACCTCTGTATCTATTGTAAGGGTTTGTGCTCTACCTGTTGAAAGAGTTCACTAGTGGATTAGAACGCAAAACAAGTTATTCTAGGGCCTAAATTTAGGTAGGAGGCCGAACCAGTATAAATCGTCGCGTAACTATTTCTCCAACTCCTTACTTTACTCCTTCTGATATACTGCTTGCTTTTGTGAATATTGTGCTTCCGACTATTTTGTTCAATAGGCCGTTTAATCTTAAGATCACACAGAGGCTCTTTCAGTCAAGTTGCCTTCTGTGCAAAACGTTCAGAAGCAGAATCAAGCTTTGTCTCTGTTTAACGCAGAAACCAAAGCTTACCTCTAATTCAGAGTTTGCCTTGTCTTGTGCTGCTGAACTAAATTTGTGAGAAATTTATTAAGCGCTAAAATTTACCCAATGGTTCCATTCATCCCCTTAGAACTAGATTCTATCTCACAAGGGACCAACAAGTTCTACTATGGTTGATGAGAGAAGAAGAGAGAGACGTGAAGGAGAGAGGGATTGAAAAGGAAGAGAGAAAAGAGATGGTGAGTTTGATTTTTTGTTTTTGTTTTGGGGTTTGTTTGTGATAATTGGATAATAAAGTGGTTAATTTATAAAATAAATAAATATAAACACAAAAATAACTCTTTGCCCTTTGACTTTATATTTTTTTAACATTATTAATCAGTTTGGAATAATTTTGCTAACGGAAGGTAACACAGGGTACCCGTTTGTAAATTTTTAAACCACATAGTTTATGATTAAAAACGAGTGAAACCACAAAGGTTATTTTTGTACGTTTTCCTTTTTAAAAGGGTAATAAATACTATTAACCCCCTCTAGCATTTCTATAGTCGTATTGGGCTAACAAGTGGTATCCGAGACAATTGATTTTTACTTAAAGTTTAATTACTAAGATAGATCTATATGACTATTATAAATTTTTCTAGCATCATATGTTTTGGATCCATTCCCTTATGCCCATTTCGTTCTAAAAGAAATCCCGCCAAGGATGAGCCCGCTTATAATTGCCTTATTCATTTCACCGCTAACACTCACAAGTTGTTGTTATATATATATATATATATATATATATATATATATATATATAATAGCGGAAGTAGAGAGAATTTGTAAGATGTGTTTTATAGGCCTTTTCGCTTAGTTGCCGTTGTAGGAGAGAATATACAAATTTAAATTATCTATATGAATAATTAAGAAATTAAAATATCATAACTACTATATTAATATCATAAATACTATTTCAGTTTTTTCGTTAAAATAAATTCATTAATTACACAACTTTTACAAATTCCATCAAACAGTTTAATCAATTCAAAATCTTGAATTATAAATAGCATCTCATGTTTCATATGCAAATTGAAATATACATCATCTGAATCTCTCAGAACTATTGTTGCATTATTGTAAGATGTGTTTTATAGGCCTTTTCGCTTAGTTGTCGTCGTAGGAGAGAATATACAAATTTAAATTATCTATATTAATAATAATTAAGAAATTAGAATATTGGGTTGTCAGCTGTTCATTCCTCTGGAAAGGGCTTAGTGCTGTTTTTGCTGAGTTCTGTACGGGGATTGGCTTGGAGATGGGTAATGGGAGATCCATTAGTTTCTGGTATGACACCTGGATTGGTGACAAACCGTTGATTGAGGTGTGCATCGCCCCTCCGTCGAATGATCTCCTCTCCTGGAGAATTGCTGATGTGGTGGACTCGGAGGGAGACTGGATCTGGTCTAAGTTCGACTCCTTTCTTAGCCTGGAGACCCTCCTTAATATTAGAGGTGTGAAGATTAGTAATCAGGAGGAGGATAAGGACAGACACTGCTGGGCCTTGACTAATAATGGTTCTTATTCTTGCAAATCGGCCTATGAAGCTTTTACCCCTAATAGGGCTGATCCTCCTTTGGAAATTTGGAAGTCCATTTGGGCCCTCAAAGTCCCCTACCGCATTAGGAGTTTCCTATGGCTGGGAGTCAAAGACAGGCTCCTCACGAATGCAGATAGACACAGAAGGCACTTGGTTGTATCTGGTGCCTGTAGCAGATGCAGCGGCCATGTGGAAACCTTGTGCCATGCTTTGAGGGATTGCCCGAATAGTAGAAAGGTTTGGGAAGGGGTCCTTCCTCACCATATCCTTCCTTCCTTTATGGGGTTCTCTGATATTGACTGGTTCTCTGAAGGCGTTAATGGGAATTTGTTGGCCAGTATGGAGCACGGGGCTATTCTCTTCGCTATTATTTGTCACCAAATGTGGAAATGGAGGAATGAAGAGTTATTTGCTGAGAAGACTGTCTTTATTCCTGACCTCCGGTTTTACTTCTCGAAAAAACTCTCTGTTATTACAAAGAGTTTTGAAGGAGAGCCCCTGGTTCACCCCTCCCCGGTTAAAGAGGTCCAGTTAGTTGGTTGGAGGAAGCCCAGGGAAGGGGTTGTCAAGTTGAATACGGATGGCTCCTGCCTTAGTAATGGAAGAATTGCTGCTGGTGGAGTTCTTCGGGATGCTGGTGGCGCCTGGCTGGCTGGGTTTACCCATAACTTAGGTACGGGCTCCTCCTTTACTGCAGAGCTCTGGGGGATCTTGTCTGGCATTAAACTCGCCATTCCCATGGGTGTTAAAAGACTTTCGGTGGAGTCTGACAATTTGGAGGCTATCAACAGGATTTCGGATAGACAGGCTGTTTGTCTTAAGAGTCAGAATCTCATTAAAGCCATCTTGAGGCTTCGTCCTGCCTTCGATTCTCTTACCTTCTCCCATATTTATAGGGAGCAAAACCGCGTGGCGGATCGCTTGGCAGCTGCTGGGCATGGGGGGATGTTAGGTGTTTCTACCCTTTCCGTTCCTCCTTCTTTTCTGTTACCTTCTCTTCTTGAGGATAGGATTGGGGTCAGTCTTCCTAGACTGATCCCGGGTTAGGTTTTTGTTTGTTTGTTTTTTTTTCTTCCCTTCTTACCAAAAAAAAAAAAGAAATTAGAATATCATAACTACTATATTAATATCATAAGTACAGTTTCAGTTTTATCGTTAAAATAAATTCATTAATTACATCACCTTTACAAATTCCATCAAACAGTTTAATAAATTCAAAACCTTGAATTATAAATAGCATCTCATGTTTCAGGAAAGCTTTAAGGGGGGCATTTTAAGGGGGGCTTCTGATAACAACCATATATTATTTACGGGACTAAAAAGGATATTTACCAAAATGACCGCGTATTCGGAAGATTAGGAAAGCTATGGCATATCAAGCAAGCCATCAAGGTGGCGGATCTCATAGATTCCTCCACACGCCATCCGTAGTCAAACCTACGGGAGACCCGCCATCATGTCTCGATTCGCCCAACTAACGGTCGAGCCGATTCTCAATAAAGGCAACTAATAACCCATTAATGAGCTAACAGTCATACTTGAATAAGATCAGTAACCGCCATTAATGAGGCATTAATGGAGACTTTCTAGTTACTAGGAGTTACGACTACATGACTATAAATAGCTTGCATCCCAAGCTATTGAGGTACACACTTTTACGCTCTCCTTAAACCCTACTTTATTAATACAGATTATTCTCTTCTCATATACTGACTTTGGCATCGGAGCTTCCCCCCGTCGAACCTGACGACACCCCCATAGGGAAGGATTCCAATCAAGAGTTCAACATCGGTCATCAATGACTTTTCTATTTTAATCCAAAACTAATATATGGGAAATGATTTCAATTTATTATAATATATATATATATATATATATATATATATATATATAGTTTTTCAATTTTCCTATATTACTATTTAGACAACTCATCGAAAATACTTATAATTTTTTTTTATTTCTCTATGCTTCTGTTATTATATATAATATAGATATGGGGAATGACTAAATGACTTTTCAATTTTGAGCTAACACTAATATGCGGGTAATGAATTCAATTTATTATAAATTATATATATATATATATATATATATATGTGTGTGTGTGTAAAAATAACTTTTCAATTTTCCTTTGTTACTATTTTAACATCTCATTTAATTACTGTAAATAATGTGATTCTAACTCATGATAAATTTGTATCATTGATTTTGTACATAAATTTGTTGGATTCTCTTGTTAGTTTCTAGTTTTTCAACTATGATACATTTGTACACGTCAAAATTATATAATTAAATATTAGATTTAATTTTCACTAACTGTAATTCTGAATTCATTAAGTTGAACTCGTCCCATAAATTAATCAATTAAAATCAATAATTTTATAAAAGCAACTTCATGAACCTGGATACTGTTGTAGCTAATAACCTCCATAAATAATAATAATAATAATAATAATAATAATAATAATAGACTTAATATATTAATAGGCTGAACTTGTCCAAAAAAAATTAACTAGCATTGAACTTTAAAAAGTACCATGTTAGTCCTTAAACTTGTTTAAAGATCTAAATATAAATATTTAATAGGCCAATAAAAAAACTTGAAATGGAATGTGAAAATCATCAAATAAAAAGATGTGACATCTATATCAATTTCATTCACTCATCCTTCATTACCACCTTCATCTTTTTGCCCTTTCATCATCATTAACGTATATTTTTAACAGATTAACCATCAAAGATTTATTAGTTTTAATAGAAGAGAAGAAAAAAAATAGAAGAACACAAAGAGGTATTCTCATATTTGCTACAACTTTATTTGATTCGAAAAAGAAAAATAACAAACAAAAAATGATCCAACAAATCCAAAATCGTAACAGTGTACAAATGCAATCAATCATCCAAGAATTAAAAAATCATAAATACAAATTCATTAGAATGAAGTTAATCACTACTAGAAAATGTCCATTTTCTGACAAAGTTTTCTGACGGAACAGATTCCGTCAGTAAAGTTTGACGGAATTCCGTCAAAAAGCATTCTGCCAATATGATTGATGGATTTTCTGATAGAACGAAAATTCTGTCAAAATAATTTGGCGGGAACATTCCCAACATTGTGACTGACATTCTATTTTGACGGAATATCGTTAGACTTGCTGACGAAATTCCGTCAAAACTAAGTCATTAATATCTAATTCTTTTTTATTTTTTTGATAGAAATTGGGACGAGACAGAACTTGGGCGGGGTGAGCCCCCATGGCCCAAGAACTGACAAACCCGTAATATATTAATAAAAGAAAAAAATAAGTATTTGAATAATAGAATAAGAAGAAGAACAAACAAAAGAAGGGGGAAGGAGAAAAGTTTAGGAAAGTCAAGAAAACCGCAAGTGAGAAATACTACAAATATCATCATTGATAAACCTGTGGCAAAAAGCAGGAGCTGAAGGCCACCAATTGATCACTGAGGAAGAGACTCCAAACTTAGCCAGCGCATCAGCAACTCTATTTCCTTCCCTAAAAATGTGAGAAAAAATAATGTTCATCCTAGAGCAAATGCTGAGACAATGCAACCACTCTTGACGAATACTCCAAGGAACATCCATGGAACGATGTCTAAGTAGATTAATAACGTACATTGAGTCTGACTCAACCCAAAGCTGATGCCAATTTTCTCATTTTTAAACCAAAAATTCATGTGTAGATTTTTTTATTGCTTCATTTTTTTTATTATATTTGTTATCTTATAATTAGATATTTATATATTAATATTTTATCTTATCCTAATAACATAATTTTGAAAATATATGGTGAAGTATATAAAGAAATAAAAATTAAAATTAAAAAAGTCATATTATTCTAACTTGAGTGCTTATTAATATATAGTTCTAAATTATTAAAACCTCTAATAAATATCAACTTTATATTTTTTTTATCATTTTTATAAATGCTTTTCGGTGTAATTTTTACATATTACTATCTCCTTTTAAGATTATAAGATCATATTGTTTTAGTTACATGTTTAACCATATTTATAAATTCATATTCATATTAATGGTTTACTTAAATGTTTAAAATTTATATTCATATTAATGGTTATTTGTTTCTATATAGATAAATGCTTCGTATTTTAATTTTAAGGTTAGAAAATCATTTTTTTACTCACAATTAAACCGTATGGTTCTCATTTCAATTATAAAGAGAAAATTGTTATTTATATAAAAATGGAGAAGTTAATATAAAAAGGAAAAAATATGATTAACTTACAATAAAATCTGATTATTATTATTATCTTTAAGGGGTCAAATGAGCATTTTGTCATGATGATTAATCCTAACCATTGATTTGATTCCAATCAGATGGCTTAAAATGAAAACCTAATCGCCTCATATAAAAGTCTCACTTATTCTCTCTCATCCTCATTTGATACGCCTCTCTCACATTTTCTCAAATGCCTAATCTCTCTCTTCATTTCCGTAAGTGTTCCATCAGCACCTCATTTCGTCAATATTCCGTCAGAATGATTTACTGACGTGTGTTAATTTGACGGTTTTTGTTCCGTCAGAGTTCCATCGGTAAATCAGTTTACTGACGAAATTTCTATATTTACTGATGGAAATTTCCATCAGTAAATGGATATTTTCTTGTAGTGAATGTAGGAGAAGAAAAATAAAATTGATCCTCAATAGCAAAAATGTGTTCTTCTCCTCCTCCGCTTCCATTACCACCACAGTCGGCTGGAATAGTATATTTCATCGCCTTATTTTGCATGTGAAGGGATTAACGACAATTAATCCATTTGAGATATACGGGTTCGGGCGTATCTTATTGAATAGCAGAACCCGTAGATCTCTCAGAATAGCAGAAACGGTAGAGAAAGCGGATCTTAGCACCACGATCTTGCACCACCGGTAACAGGCAACCACACAGCGTTAGCCGGGGAAGACTAAATAAGCCACGAACTAAAGTGAAGAAGAAGAGAGAGAGAGGAGGCAACGACTACCTTACCATTTTCAAGAAGAAGATTGATTAGGAACATAAAATAAGTCAATTGCATCTGTTAATAGGAATTCCCTAAATTCATAAAAATCTTCATCAAACAATAAAGAAATGACAGAGTCAGAGAATGAAGAGTAACACAAAGGTGAATTAGTAATTAATATCTTCCTGGCATACCGTCAATAGGCGGCACATTGATAGCTGCTCTATCCCAGGCCATCCACCGTGCGACAGGTATCAGGGACACTCTGCTCGAGGTAAATGACGACGTCTTTTCAAACTCTTTTTCCCTCTTTCTTCCTCATTTGCTAAATCTTTCCCGTTTTTTGCTTGCGTTTTTCTAGAGCTTTCCCTGTGTCAAGAACCTTTGAAGCTTCCAATTTTCTATGTAAGTTGTCCTCTCTGTTCTGTTTTTGTTGTCTTCTGGGTTTTTATGAGTTCTTCCTCTGGTTCTACCTCTGAGCTCTTTGA
This sequence comes from Euphorbia lathyris, assembly GCF_963576675.1. Taxonomy (NCBI): domain Eukaryota; kingdom Viridiplantae; phylum Streptophyta; class Magnoliopsida; order Malpighiales; family Euphorbiaceae; genus Euphorbia; species Euphorbia lathyris. The sequence continues at coordinate 47,293,301 of NC_088913.1, forward strand.
TTTGACTACCCCCTCTGAGCCCTCATTTAGTTGGTCTTCCTCCGAGAACTCGAGTTCATCCGAGAGTACCCCTAGTTGTAATTTGTCGAAGTTACGTGATACGGTGAGGGAGCGTAGAAATTGTCGCCCCAGTTTAATTGAAACCCGGAACCTTTCCGCCGCCGTAGTCCATACTGCTCCGGCGATAAACCCTAGGACTTCTTTCGGAATGGAGGCTTCCCCTTCAACTCCGATTAGGAAAAAAAAGCCCCGCGTGGAGATCACTCCATCTCGTATGAGTGCCGCGGATCTTGCCGATTTGGCGGATCATTACCCGTGGATTAAGAACTATGAGACCGAATTGGCGGCTGCTCATCAACGACCCGCCTGTCCCCCTAGGGGATACCTTTCCGTATATAGGAGTCATGTGGAGAGGGGATTCCACCTTCCTCTTCCCAGGATGATGGCGGATATTTGGTGTTCTTCGGGATTACCGTTTGCCAGCTACATCCAAATGGTTGGTTAGACATTGCTCTAGATTGTTTTTTGGCTTCGAATCTAGGGGTAACCTATACACCCCGTGTCTTCCGATCTCTTCACAAGCCTTCAAAGCGTCAAAACGAGTCTTTCTTCACCTTTATCAAATTCAAAGGCTATTCTCCTTTTAGTGATAAGATGTCGAACGTCCATCTCTGGGACGAAAAGTTTTTCTTTATCAAGATCGAAAAGAGCGAATCCCTGGGGTTCCCGTTGAATTGGAATGCTAAACCTCAACATATGGGTGGGGACTTGCGTATACTGACTGATAGTGATGAGAAAGTGGCGGATCTCATGAAGAGCATTAAAATGGATGCTTGGACGTACGCCGATGCTCTGGAATTCATGATGAATGACATTCCCCTGGTCCGCCGTGAGGGGGATAGGATTACTTACGTGAAGTTTACTAAGCTTGGTGAAGGTACCTTTGTTTCTTCCTTGAACCTTGATTATTTTGTTGTTCCCTTATCAGGGATTTGTCTAAGGCCAGTCGCGCCCTTGTAGAGAGGCGTATGAAGCAGAAGGAGCTGGAGGCCCAAATGAATGTGCAGGTGGCGAATCCTAGTAAGAGGGATGAGAAACGCCTTTTGGAGGGTGATGCGAACCCTCCTAGCAAGAAGACGAGGTCAGCTGCTGCCGGTGGATAGAAGTTGCTGGCGAATGTCATGAAGGCTGGGAAGCCAAGGATGGACTGGTTGAATTCCCCCCAAGAGCAGGTATGGCCGTCTTACTTCTCTTTGTTCTTTAGTTTTTATAGATCCTGATCTTTTTGCCTGGGTAGGTGGTCAAACCTGACTTGGGGAAGTACTGGGTTTCCAAATATGGTGCTAAGGGATCCCTAAGGAATGAGGCGGTCGTGAATGACATGGATGAAGCCATCGGTCAGCTGGGAGAGGTTCAAGAGAACCAGACTAAGTTTTCTAGGTCTGATCATGCCAAGATGGGGAAAAGGGATCTCCTTTCAGTAAGCTTTTCTCTTCATGTTTTACATTTTTGGATGAAAGGGTGATCTTCATGAGAGAGACTTCGTTTTTTAAACGGTCCTTTTATCTTGTCAGGCCTATGCTCACATGCGTGCAATGGAGGCGGATCTTCTCCAAGGGGTCACGGATAAGGCTACCATTCAGAGGCTGGAGAATGAGGTAGTAGTGGCCAATGCCAATGCAACCGCTGCTATTGCACTTAATCAGAAGAAGGATGACGAGATCCACCTGTTGAAAGAGAAGATGGAGAGGGATGCTGCGGATCACAAAGCGGTGTTGATGAACACAAAACTGATGGTGGGTAGTCGGGCGTACTACTATGGTGAGAAGATCATGGCTTACGTTCGAGTCGCCTACCCGGAGATTGACTTTGTAGATCCGGAGTACGTGGTCCCCGAGGTTGAGGAGGCCCTCAGATATGATAAAGTGATAAATCCCCGTGACTTCATCCGTGACCAAGTCCGAAAAGAGCTGAAAGGATCAGATGGAGAAGTCAAACCCATCGTCAATCTTGACGCGGATGACCTGGATGAGACACCCAAGGAAGCAGGGGATAAGGCGGATGCTGTAGAGGTCAATGACGAGGCTCCTCAAGCGGGGATCATTGATATGGAGAAGGAGGTCCCTTTGCAGGATGTGTCCCTTGAGAAAGGATCCCAAGAGGATAATGTTGTAAACATTTAACTCTATTGTAACTAAGTACAATTTTTTTGCAAGCCTTTTGGCTTTTAATTTTAACCTTATATGCTTTATATCGTTTAGCAAGTAAAATTTTTTATATTTAGGACTTTATTTCGCTGGTTCAAGGTAGGTGGCCAGCCGTACCTTGGAATGTGAGCCTTTTTGAACGCTTTGAAGCTTTTTATTCCTTTTGAGGAAGTTAAGCTGCCTTAGGTGATCGATTTGCTTCCTATCTTTAAGGTGAATCGATCCGCCGCCAGGTCTTGAAATTCTTCTTTGGGAAGAGTATTTGAGAGTGTAAAGATCTCACGTCTGAGAAATGTTTTAACTCTGTCTCTGACGGTGATCAATTATTTCCTATCTTTGAGGTAAATTGATCCACCGCTGAGATTTATTTGTTCTCCTATCTTTGAGGAGAAGGTAGTCATGCCATGATGGCATGATTCTACCATGGGAATGCGTTTTGTTGCCTCCCTTTTTTTGAATCTGGAATATTTATATTGCTGCAAGAAAATACTTAAGAAAGAATTTATAAGATGAAAATTTCTCTTTATTGAATGACGACTCGCCTTATTACAGCAAATTGGTCCTATGTGTGAGCCTCATTAAAACCTTTAATAAGAAAAACCACATGGGATAAAACCTTACTAAAGGAAAAAGAGTACTCAAGACCTTGGTTACATTTTACTCTTTGGCGAAATACTTGCGGAGGTTCTGAATATTCCATGTCCGCGGCAGTGTGTTCCCCTCCATATCTTGGATCTTGAAAGTGGAGGGTCCAATTTTGGTGACTATCTTGTATGGTCCCATCCAGGTGATTCCTAACTTTCCTTTGCCCTCCGTGGATTGAATTTTGTCCGCCTTTCGGAGCACTAGATCTCCCGGGTTCAGATCCACGAGCTTGATGTGTCTGTCATGGTAGGCTGCGATCCTCTGTTTGTAGGCAGCCATTCGTGCATACGCTTTCTCCCTTTTCGCCTCCAGTTGATCGAGGCTTTCCCTCAACCTTTGTTCGTTCTTGTCTTCGCAATAGAATAAAATTCTATCGCTAGGAACTTGGATCTCTACGGGGATCACAGCTTCTACGCCATATGAGAGGGCGTATGGCGATTCACCTGTTGCTGTCCGTGGAGTGGTCCTATATGCTGTTGAGCGATTTCCGCAAGTGCACGGTATACGCTTGTAGTAATAAAAGATATCGATCCCACAGGGAACGTTTTTTAAACAAAACTTATTTATAATCGGTTAAATTTACTTTTAGGTTTATAATATGGAAAATCGTTTAATCGGTTTTGGTTTTGAAATTGCTAGAATGAGAATTAGGTTAGAGTATGAAAACGTTAGAAAATATTCTGATTTAAGAATGAATTTGCAAGATAGGAACGTTTAGTACTTTTTAGAAAAGTAAACGAATGTATTTGTTTGCATTAAGCAAAGAAAACAACTTTAAACTTTGTACGAATTATAAAGATGAAATAAATGACGGAACCTCTAATTAATTGGCTTTGAACATGACAAAACCCTTTCGGGATAGTTGCCCTTAATCAAATTAAAACTCTTTCGAGATAATAATTTGCCTAAGTGTTCAACAAAGTTTCCTTGTAAAGATTTTGGATTAAATACGTTTTAATGAAAACACCAACAGTCACTTTAGTGGATTGGTTACCATAAATGCTGCATAAAAATCTATCGAATAGAACGGACTTTATTAGATGAAATATAAATTGATACAAGTTTACAGAGAACATGGAGCATGGAAACATTCGACGGCTTGCAAGTGAACGGGTTGATCAATCCTTTCCTTGGGTTTCGTTAGAGTTTGTCAGGCTCAGGGGCGGATCCTCTACTCAATCTTCTCGTTGAATCTTCGTAATAGAGACTGGGTCGGTCTACTACCAAAATGAAAACTAAACTGGAACAATGTCTAAACGCTACTAAACTTGTTATTATTGAATAAACAATGTGTGTACAGCATATTGCTTTTTACAGAATCGAAATCTAACTTCTGAATCACTTGATTCAGAATTTCTGCATAAATTCTATACTAATCTTTTTTTTCTACATATCTTCAACTCTCCATCAACTCTTTATTTATAGATGTTGAAGAGTCTTGATTGAAGTGTCGTGTCCGTTGTGAAGGATCGTGTCCGTCGCGAAAGGACGTCTTTATCCACCCGAACGATCGCGTTTCGTCGAAAACGAAAGTGTGTAACTATGCCTCTAAAATCTCCTGCTCGTACCGAGAATATTAAATTCTCTACCGAGAATGGGGGAGCATCAAATGGTCTTCAAACGAAGGAAGGAGAAGCTGGGGAACGAGTGTCGCGACCGTGAATTTGGGGGCCGCGGTCGCAGCACGGAACGTTTTTCAGTTTTTCAGCTTTCGTTCGCGTCCTCGATTTGGCGTTATTAATTTCTGTCGTCTTCGACTCCTTTTGTAGAGTTTTTCTTCTGTTTTCAAGCTCTTTTCATTCCTATTTGGATTTTACCAAATATTTATGTACCTTACAAGAAAGAAACATATTCGAGAGTAAAAGCTTCCTAAACAGTTTATAAATAGCATAAATTCGTAGCAATATTGATGTAATTATTGATGATATTTTAGGTATATTTTGGGTTTAACAAATCTCCACACTTAATCTTTTGCTAGTCCCGAGCAAAATTTCACTGAATTTATTCTTTAACTAATCTCTTTATAAAAATAAAACATATATCTCTGTATTACCTTTTAAATTAGTTAAGCCGAAAAGACTAACTTCGCATGAGAAATTTATACGCAAAACATCAAACTAACTGAGTATAATATACGATATATCATTTGTCTTGTATTTTCAATTTTGAATTGAAGCATTCAGGACGATATAAGCACGCATGTTATTGAGTCTTTCGTCTCAAGGCATTTCAAAGCACAAAATTTTCTTTCCCAAACCTAAACTAATATATGAGATATATTAAATATTTAAATAAGTACTTGGGTTAATTATTTACTTAGTTACGCCCGAGATAAGGGTGGTCTTGATCGTAACTTTATACGTATTTTATTGCTTTGTGTTTGCTTAAGAGGTACCGACTATGCCATGGGTGGACGCAATCGTTACTTTAAACTTATACACGCTTATAATTTTTGCTTTAAACGTTCCTTCCATACCTCGATTGTGATAAGGGTGGTCGCAACCGTGGCCAAAAGTAAACGGTACTTAATTATTCTTTCCTTTGATACCTCGATTGTGATAAGGTTGGTCTCAATCGTGGCCAAAAGTTAAGAATTCAACTAATTGATTAATTAATATGAAATATAATATTGAAATTGGGAAAAAAGAAAGATAGCACATTCATCCTATATCGACTTAAAATTCAACATGTATTATGTCTAAAGTTTCCTTAAAAACTTCAATTGGTGTTAATGTAAGATGAAATCAAACCGAGCTAAAAAAATTGTTAGTTCAATTTAATGCCTATAAACCTAATTGAAAATTTAAAATAAGATTTATTGTATCATTAATTGCATGATATAAAATAGAGATTGAAAATAAAGAATTTATTTAATTAAAATACATTCACTCGAGACAATTTTACTTAAAATCGTATCGGAGATTTGTGAAAATTTTTGAAAAATATTACCCGTATACGTATAGAAATATTCTTTCTAACGATAATGATAACCTAAACAAATAATCATATTAACTTATGGTTAATTTATAAATATATGAAAATGTGTTGCAATATATTAGTGTTGCATTGCATAAAAATTTATATTCGTTGCATTTTTTCCTCGTTTTGCAAAATAATATCTTTGTTGCATTTTTTTTTCGTATACGTATAGAAATTGATATATGTATGTATCCTCCCACACTTAAATTGGACCATGTCCTCATTGGTGCAAAAATAATGGAGAAAACAGAAAAAATAAATACGAAATAAGGCATACGAAACAAAGATGAAAATAGTAGGAAATTAAACATTCAACATAAAATTAAAAAGAGAAAATGTACCAAACATATGAAAAGTAAAATTGTACCAAAATATAACAAGATAAAAATAAAATGAAAGGAAAACAACCTATGCTTGAGGCGGGAAATCCGGAGGTGTAGGTGAAGTCTCCACATTGCGGCGTCAGAAAAAGGAAAGCATCCGATGCCGAGTCGATCTATGCTCACGCCTCAAAAGGTTGAGGTTGTCATTCATCACCATATTATTTTCTACCAAATCATCAATTCTCAAGTTCATTTGACGATTGTTGGAATTGATTTGGTCCAAAATTCTCCGCAAATCCACCGGATCATCCGCTTGAGGTGCTTGGGGTTGTGGTTGAGCTTGGGGTTCATTATCCTCTCCTACCGCCTCTCCGCCGCCTTCTGTACCTGCAAATTGAGAACTTGAAGTGCCACCACCCATAGTGCCACGTAGGTGGGAAATACGGGAGGCATACGAAATAAAGACGGGGGACCTTGTGGTAGCAATAAATGAGTTCGTTCAAGAGCTGAGATATCCAAAAGGGGAACATACCCACGGTAGGTGGACATGTCAAAATCAGCCAATTCACCCCGAGCTCCCAATACAATAGTGGTGATAAAATTACAAAGAGGGATCTGAATGGTAGTAGCCCTCGAAGCACGGAACATATTATCGAACATCATGCCAATGCTATCAATCCTCAAACCTTTAAACAAGCTATCCAAAACATATAAATCCCGAACCTGAACCTTTGAACTCTCAACACGACCAAACAAGGAGAAACTCAAAAATTTGTGAAAGAAGAACACACAATTGTCCTTAATCAACTTGCTTGAAGTGTTCTTAGAATTAAAATAGTCTTGGTCCGAAAGAGTTTGCCAAACCGCATCATTATCAAAATCTTTAGGCTTATCATAAAAATTAGAGGTAGGGAAACCAAACATATTTCCCATAGCATCATAATCAATGGTGTATGTGATACCATTGTTCCTAAAAGAGATTGATGTTTTCTTCTTATTCATGGTTAAAGTGACCAAAAATTACACCACATATTCATTAATACGTGGAAAACGCATATTAACGAATTCTTGCCAACCCAACGCCTCAATAAAAGCATCAATTCGAGTAGAGAAATTCAATGTTCTTACCGAATGGAAGTCTAAGAAGTGTAAATCTACAAATTGGCGGTCGGCTTGAGAAAAATGTTTGAAACGAGCGGCTTCTTCCTCCGAAGCGATGTCAAAATAAGCTCCACATTGAACCCGAAGGCGATTAGCTTCCGTAACAGCGGGCTTGTTACCAACACGCTTAGTCCTAACCATGGTGATGGTGTTTAGTGTTTTTAGGGTTGGAGAAGAAGAAGAAGAAGAAGAAGAAGAAGAAGGAATGGAGAGAAAGAGTAAAGCCTGAAGATGAGTTTGGGGGTTTGAATTAGAAGTGATTGAATGGAAAAGATGATAGAAATTGGAGTGAATAAATTGGGAAGAGTAAAAGTAGGTTTTTGGGGAAGAGTTTGGAGTAAGGGATTGGGTAAAAATAGAGGTGATGTGAGGTTTGTGTAAGAGGTAGGTTTATATAGGGTGATTAGGTGAATGTATAGGTAGAATAGGAATAGGAATAGGCTAAAATATTGGCAAAATCGGAATTAATAGGGCATAAATCACGCGTGTCGCGACCGTGAATAGCAAAGCCGCGGCACGCGATTTTCAAGGAATTTTGCCCCTGAAATTCGTCCATTGTTTGCTGCTCATACCGAGAATTATTAATTCTCGGTAGAGAATTGGTCAAAATGGCCAATTTGGGTGCCTATTGACATGGTTTGTGCAATTTTGTTGATGATTTGGTTCCTGAACTTAATATAAAGTGTCCCTGCACTTAAAAACTAAAATAAATGACATTAATTGCAAGGAAAACCAAAGGTTTACCCTTAATAAATTGAATTAAAGTGTAATAAATTGGTTTATGAATAATTAATGAAACTTAAATTGTCATTGATGCATATAAGTTAAGAGAATCATATTAAGTGCATAATAAGTGCATATAAATATATATTAATTATAGGAATTTAGTCAATTGAATGAATTAATGTTTTAAACTCAATGAATAAAGTTTGTGAAAATTGGATTAAGTGTGAATATATGTGTTAATTAAGAAAACCATGATTTGTTCAATATTATAGATTTATATAGATTTAACCATGATTATATAAGAAATGTAATCAAACATATATCTTACTTTTGTAAAATTAATAAATGAACTAAAATGAAATAGAACTTTATTGAATAAAACAAACTATAAAAACAAAGAATAAAATGAAATAAAACAAAAACACACAAAATATTTAAAAAAAGAAAACCTATAAACCTAAACTATTCTATATACTCATCCCTATCAAGTGGGATATTTCTGGCCTTAATACGATCAATTTGAAACTGCACGAAAGTTTCACGTTCCGGTGCAGACAGAAAGTGAGGCCCTGCTCGAAAGACACGTTTTACAAGTCCTTCGTGCTCGAGAAACTCATAGTCAATTGTCGGGAAGAATTCATCTTCACTCCAGGGAACATCAATGGTACTCTTTGTACCGAGAATTATTCCACAGATTATATTGCCGAACCCAATCTTCTTATCCTTGGATCGAGAAGCGGCGACAAGACCCTCCATCAGAATTTTTGAAGAATCTACTGCATTTCCCTGGAATATATCTCCAAGAACATAAAGATTTGTGTCACGGACCACACTACTGAATGTGCGACCGAATAAACCGTGACACATGAATTTGTGCAGATATAGCATGGAGTTGGAGCGAAAAGAGTGATTATAGGCGAGTTTTGAATTGAATCGCCAGAATCCAGTGAGCATTCTCCAAATGCCCGAGGATGTCATGTCTCGTCCAGGATGACGTTTGATTGTATCCCTCGGGGGAAAACCAAACCAAGCATGCAACTCAGGATAGCCGAAAGTAAAGATTTCGCCTTCCCGACGAAAACTGAGACGTACTCGGCGTTTATTAGTGAAACGCACGGTACAGAAGAATTCGAGTATCCAGTCGCCTCTTATTGGAAATCGCATTTGGGCGAATTTTGTCCACCCTATGCGTTCCATATAGCGGCTCATGTCATCAGTAATACCTAATTGGCTATTAAGAAATTCATCCATATACAACATTCCGGTGAAGAATTTGTAACGGTGATTCCAATAACGCCTACCTTCATCGTGATTGAAGATAGGAAAAGGCGCCCCATATCGCTTGGATAAGTCTGGGCGTTTGTTGCTTGAGGCAGCATTGTTCCTTGAATGTTTGTATTTGGTAGGCATGGTGTCGATTTGAAAGAAACAAAGTTTCTGTTACTAAATAAAAATGGTGTTTTGAAGAAATCAGAGTTCTGATAAAGATGAAAAGAATTGTAACAGAACTTGAATCCTCTAGGACTAATTTATAAGAGTTTTAGATGAAAAGAGGTGTTGTTTTAATCATGAAAAGGTATAAAATGACACCTTTCGGGAATGAAGAAACTTAAGGTTTCAGTTGTTAAGAGGTTTGTTGAAAGGTTTAGGTTGATTCAGACCTGAGTGTGCAGGAATTTCGCGTGTCGCGACCGAGAATAGCAAAGCCGCGGTCGCGACACGCTGATTTCCTTGCGGAAATCAGGCGTCGTAAGCCATGTCCTGATTCACGGTAGAGAATTTATAATTCTCGGTAAGTTCAGAGAAAATCTAACCTAATTGGACAAATCTGAAAAATAGAATTCTCGGCAGAGAATTCCAAATTCTCGGCAGAGAATTGCCTGAAACTTCAATTTCAATCTAATTTCCTAAAATTAATTCTAAAATTATGAAATAAACATATTTTATGCATATAAATCATAACATAAAGGCATCTAATCACAAAAATTGGCATTTGAAAAAAAAAATAAAAAAAAATAAAATAAAAAATAAAATAAAATAAAATGAACAAAAATATAAAAAGAAATAAAACAAAATAAACTGTGATCGAAAAACTGAGTGATTTATACGTCAGAAAATCTTGTTACGAACGAAATTTCTAGTTGTGAAATATTTTCGTAATAGATTTTACATCGATTACCATTAACTTTGAAACGAATTCCGTTAGGACCTTCCAGTTCTAAAGAACCATAATCGAATGTTTTGACGACTAAATATGGTCCTATCCATCTGGACTTAAGTTTTCCTGGAAATAAACGAAGTTGTGAATTAAATAACAGCACTTTATCCCCAACGTTAAAGGGTTTGACTTTAATTTTGGCATCGTGCCATTTTTTCACTTTTTCTTTATAAATTTTTGCATTTTCGTAAGATAGATGGCGTAACTCATCTAACTCATTTAAATCGAGCAAACGTTTCTTACCTGCTTGTCGTAAATCAAAGTTAAGTTCCCTAATAGCCCAATAGGCTTTATGTTCTAATTCGATAGGCAAATGACATGCCTTTCCATACACTAAGCGGTATGGAGTCATTCCTATTGGTGTTTTAAATGCAGTACGGTATGCCCATAACGCATTATTTAGTTTACAAGACCAATCTTTTTTTGAGGATGAAACTGTTTTCTCTAGAATCCATTTGAGTTCTCTATTTGATATCTCCGCCTGACCATTTGACTGAGGATGGTATGGCGTTGATACGCGGTGGCGTACTCCATATTTTTTCATAAGCGTTTCAAAACTTCGGTTTATAAAATGAGCACCACCATCACTAACGATGACTCTTGGACAACCAAATCTACAAAATATATCGTCAAGAAAATTAACAACAACTTTAGAATCGCTCGTCGGGGTTGCAATTGCTTCAACCCACTTTGAAACATAATCAACGGCAACTAATATGTAAGTTTTACCATTAGAATGGGGAAAAGGTCCCATGAAATCTATTCCCCACATATCGAAGACTTCAACTTCTAATATGGTTGTGAGGGGCATCTCATCTTTCCTTCCTAGATTTCCTGTTCTTTGGCACTTATCACAACGAGTAATAAATGAACGGACGTCTTTAAACATCGTAGGCCAAAAGAAACCACATTCAAATATTCTAGCTGCTGTCTTGTTAGCTCCATTATGTCCTCCATAAGAGCTAGAATGGCATTCCGACATTATGGATTCAAATTCATTTTCACCAACACATCTCCTAATTATCCCGTCACCACAAGTTTTGAACAGAAAAGGATCTTCCCAAAAATACTGTTTAATGTCGAAGAAAAATTTCTTCTTTTGTTGGAAATTTAACCCTTCCGGAACAACATTGGCTGCAAGATAATTAGCAATATCTGCATACCATGGTGACATGACACTTTTCATTTGATAGAGATGTTCATCAGGGAAATCATCTCGTATACCGTTAGTTTCACCTATGGGACCGTTTTCATCTTCAAGTCTTGATAGATGATCGGCGACAAGGTTTTCTACTCCCTTTTTGTCTTTTATTTCTATATTAAATTCTTGTAACAATAAAACCCATCTAATTAGACGTGGTTTTGCATCCTTCTTAGCAAATAAATATCTTAATGCTACATGATCAGTGTAAATAATAACTTTCGAACCTAACAAGTATGACCTAAACTTATCACATGCAAAAACTACAGCTAACATTTCTTTCTCAGTTGTGGTGTAGTTTAATTGTGCACCGGAAAGTGTGTGACTTGCATAATAAATGACATGAAGTTTCTTATCCTTCCTTTATCCTAAAACACATCCGACAGCTAAATCACTTGCATCACACATAATTTCAAATGGTAAATCCCAATCGGGTTTAGCAATAACAGGTGCACTGACTAAAGCTGTTTTTAATGTTTCGAAAGCTTTAACGCAATCTTCATTAAAATCAAAGGTAGAATCTTTCATGAGTAGATTAGTGAGTGGTTTGGAAATTACAGAAAAATTCTTAATAAATCTTCTGTAAAAACCGGCATGTCCTAAAAATGATCTTACTCCCTTAACAGTAGTTGGAGGGGGTAGTTTCTTTATTACAGAGGTTTTTGCTCTATCTACTTCTAATCCTTTTTCAGATATTTTGTGACCTAAAACAATTCCTTCGTCAACTATGAAATGACATTTTTCCCAGTTTAATACCAAATTTGTTTCTTCACACCTAGACAACACTTTATCCAAGTTTTCTAGGCACGAATCAAAAGAATCTCCATAAACTGAAAAATCGTCCATAAAAACTTCCATGATATCTTCAATGAAATCATTAAAAATCGCAGTCATACAACGTTGAAATGTTGCAGGTGCGTTACATAGACCAAAGGGCATTCTCCTATATGCAAATGTTCCGTAAGGACATGTGAAGGTTGTTTTATCTTGGTCATCCGGGTAAATGTATATTTGAAAGAATCCGGAGTAACCATCTAGAAAACAGTAGAAAGCATGACCAGCTATCCTTTCGATCATTTGATCAATGAAAGGAAGAGGAAAATGATCTTTCCTAGTTGCTTTATTTAAATTTCTATAATCTATACAAACCCTCCAACCAGTGGTGGTTCGTGTAGGTATTAATTGGCCTTCTTCATTCCTTACAACAGTTATGCCTCCCTTTTTAGGTACACAATGGATTGGACTAACCCATTCACTATCCGAAATAGGGTAGATGATTCCATTGTCCAGAAGTTTAGTAATCTCATTTTTTACTACTTCTTTCATATTCGGATTTAGGCGTCTTTGCCTATCCGCTTTAGGTGGCTTATCTTCTTCTAAGTGAATTCTGTGCATTACGATGCTCGGATTAATACCTTTTAAGTCTGAAATTTGCCAACCCATACTTCCTATCCTATTTCTAACAACTTCTTTCAATTTCTCTTCTTGGACTTGTGTTAATTTGTTAGAGATAATAATAGGTAGAGAATCGCCTTCGCCTAAGAAAGCGTACCTCAAATGACTTGGTAATTCTTTAAGTTCTAATTTAGGTGGAACTATAGTTGAAGGCGGAACTGGTCCATCTTCTCGAATCAAAGGTTCTGGGTCCTTATCTTCTAGTTCCTCACTCATTATAGGTTCTATTATTTCTTCTTTTTGAACAATGTCATTTACACATTCTTCAATTAAATCAAGTTTCATACAAGCGAAATCCTCCATAGGATATTTCATTGCTTGATTCATATCAAACTCAATCTTATCATCGCCTATTCTTAAAACTACTTTCCCTTCCGACACATCAACTAGAGCACGTCCCGTGTTCATGAACGGTCTACCAAAGATTAACGGACAATTTACGTCATAAGCAAAATCTAAAATAACGAAATCGGTAGGAAAAATAAATTTGTCAACTTTAACTAGAACATCCTCAATTATACCGTATGGTCTTTTAGTGGTTTGGTCCGCTAATTGCAAAACCATATTGGTATGTTTGATGTCTTCTTCTAAGCCTAACTTATTAAAAATAGATAATGCATCAAGTTAATGCTTGCTCCTAAATCACAGAGATAACTGGGAAATTCCATATCTCCCAATTTACACGGAATGGTAAAACATCCGGGATCCTTGAGTTTTGTGGGCAAATTACTTGACACAATCGAACTGCAATCTTTAGTTAGCGAAATGGATGAAATTCCTTCCCAACTGATTTTCTTTGAAATTAAATCTTTGAGGAATTTACCATAATTGGGAATTTGCGTAATCGCATCCATAAACGTTAAATTAATATGCAAATTCTTAAGTTTGTCTAAAAATGTTAAAAGTTGTTTGTCATAGTCCTTATTGCGGACTTTGTGTGGAAAAGGTGGTTTGGGTACAAAAGTTTTTGTACTAGAGTCAATTGGTGCATCTTTTTGTTTTAATGTATCTTCTTTGGGCTTCGGTAAATCAGTTCCAGGTAAGGTCGAATTTCCGGGCATTTCCGGGCCTAAGTAATTTTTCCCTGAACGAAGAGTGATAGCCTTAACATGCTCTTTCGGATTTTCTTCCGTATGGCTTGGAAGACTTCCCTCTTTGCGGGATGGAATTGATTTAGCGAGTTGTCCAATTTGAATCTCCAAATTATGGATGCTAGATGATTGGTTTTTAATAAGCTGATCGAATTTATTCTCGATCCGTTTAAAACCATCGTCGTGATTACTTATTTTTCCGCTCATAGCATCAATAATTTTGTCGATTTTAGAAGATAAAGTGCTAATCGTATCTCTGGATTGATTTTGATAATTAGTAGTACGATTTTGATTAGCATTAGCATTATTATTATCTCTCCAGTTAAAGTTAGGATGATTTCTCCATCCAGGATTATATGTATTGGAATAAGGGTTATTATTTTGGTTTTGCCCTTGGACAAAATTTACCTGTTCAATTTCACTCATACCTTTGTAATCCACATCTGTTTGGATTGGCTTACCATTAGAATCACACGGTGCCATAAACCTATCAATTTTGTGCGATAAGGCAGAAAATTGGGCTTGCAACATCGCTACTGGATCAAGATTCACTATACCTTTAACTGATGATGTTGTTGAGGATGATGGTTTCGCTAATGGTACGTGTCCACGTTCCGCGGGCCACATACTGCTGTTGATTGCCATTTCCTCCAAAAGTTCTCTTGCTTGGGCAGATGTTTTCTTCATGAATAACCCTCCAGACATAGCGTCCAATGAACCTCTTCAATCAAGACTCTTCAACATCTATAAATAAAGAGTTGATGGAGAGTTGAAGATATGTAGAAAAAAAAGATTAGTGTAGAATTTATGCAGAAATTCCGAATCAAGTGATTCAGAAGTTAGATTTCGATTCTGTAAAAAGCAATATGCTGTACACACATTGTTTATTCAATAATAACAAGTTTAGTAGCGTTTAGACATTGTTCCAGTTTAGTTTTCATTTTGGTAGTAGACCGACTCAGTCTCTATTACGAAGATTCAACGAGAAGATTGAGTAGAGGATCCGCCCCTGAGCCTGACAAACTCTAATGAAACCCAAGGAAAGGATTGATCAACCCATTCACTTGCAAGCCGTCGAATGTTTCCATGCTCCATGTTCTCTGTAAACTTGTATCAATTTATATTTCATCTAATAAAGTCCGTTCTATTCGATAGATTTTTATGCAGCATTTATGGTAACCAATCCACTAAAGTGACTGCTGGTGTTTTCATTAAAACGTATTTAATCCAAAATCTTTACAAGGAAACTTTGTTGAACACTTAGGCAAATTATTATATCGAAAGAGTTTTAATTTGATTAAGGGCAACTATCCCGAAAGTGTTTTGTCATGTTCAAAGCCAATTAATTAGAAGTTCCGTCATTTATTTCATCTTTATAATTCGTACAAAGTTTAAAGTTGTTTTCTTTGCTTAATGCAAACAAATACATTCGTTTACTTTTCTAAAAAGTACTAAACGTTCCTATCTTGCAAATTCATTCTTAAATCAGAATATTTTCTAACGTTTTCATACTCTAACCTAATTCTCATTCTAGCAATTTCAAAACCAAAACCGATTAAACGATTTTCCATATTATAAACCTAAAAGTAAATTTAACCGATTATAAATAAGTTTTGTTTAAAAAACGTTCCCTGTGGGATCGATATCTTTTATTACTACAAGCATATACCGTGCACTTGCGGAAATCGCTCAACAAGTTTTTGGCGCCGTTGCCGGGGAACGCCAAAATTTTTGACAAAATTTTAAATTTTTCGTGTTTTATTACGAATCTAGGTTTATTCATACTTATTCAAACTTTTATATTTTATTTATTTTCAATTACTAACATATTTATTTTTCAAATTCTGTTTTATAGGTAGTTTCGGTTTGTGCGAAATTTCAAGTTCATGCGCAGTTCTCGAAGTTCAGGCACGTCACTAGATCCTATTGACCCAGAAATTGAAAGAACTCTTAAAAAGAACAGGAAAGAAAAGAAAAAGAAAAACAAAACCCCAATAAAAACTAAAATTACCGAGCCAGAAGTTATAGCCACACTTATGGATTACGCTAGGCCAGGAGTGGCCGGTGTAACAAACAGTATAGTTAGACCCCAAATTAATGCACATCATTTTGAAATTAAGCCTGCGTTGCTTAATATGTTGCAAAATAATGTAACGTTTTACGGGTTACCTAACGAAAATCCTAATACCCATTTGACAAATTTCTTAGAAATTTGTGACACTTTTAAAATTACTGATGTAACTGCAGAAGCAATCAAACTTCGCCTTTTTCCTTTTACTTTGAAGGATCGAGCCAAAGAATGGTTAACTTCTATGCCAGCCGCATCAATTGAGACTTGGGAGCAATTAGCCCAAGGAGAGAAGTACCTGGAGATGTGGATTTGAGGTTCGTCGATTTTCATCAGACTTTCGTACACAGTGTAGAACGTGCATTGTTTGGGTGCTTTTCCAGCCTATTTAGATTTCGGCTGAGATGACTCAGTAGGCTGCTCAGCATTGTGCTGAGTTTGTTTAGTTTAAACTTTAGGCTCATACTCAGCATCATTAGTTTGCTGAGTTTCAGGTTGGCCTAGGATATGGGTTTCAGTCATGGGTTGATCTTCTTATCCAGGGTTCGATTGATGTTCAGAAGTATCTCCGTAGTCAAGTTTCTGTTCATCCTCAGGTGAGGAAGGATTGATATTAGAGGCTCTGTCCTCATAGTACTCAGAGCCGCTGGATGAAGTTTATTCATCGCGAGAAGAAGATATGTTCTTGATGATTAAAGAACAGTTTGCAAAGAGAAATAGAAGTTGAGAGAGAGAGATTGCGAATAATTTCAAGCGTAAGGAGAAATGAGAAATTTTCTTCTCTATTTATAGCCGAAAATGAAGGAGATGAGAGGTCAGAGTTCAATGGTCAAAATTTGAACCACTCAGAGGCCTTAATTCTAACATTAATGCTATTTACGACATATGGTATCTAGAGTTATGATGATGATGATGTCATCCAAGCAAGCGTGCTAACCTTAGAGAGTAAATTATCTACTCAGTATTAACGCATAGCATGCAAGTCAGTTTATCACTTAGCACAGTTTATACTTAGTTATTGGAGAGGATGGAACATACATATTGCTTCTCTCAGCGTGCAGAATTGTTCACGAGCTAGTGGCTTCATGAAGATATCAGCGAGCTGCTCATCAGTTGGAACGTAGGTCAGCTTGATCTCACTCTTGAGTACATGATCTCTGATGAAGTGATGTCTTATGTTGACATGCTTCATCCTGCTATGCTGAATTGGATTCTTGGATCGGTCAATAGCGCTCTTGTTGTCACATTTGACCTTTATGGTTTTTGTCTTTACTCCATAGTCATCCAGCTGTTGCTTAATCTAGAGGACTTGAGCAACACAGCTTCCAGCAGCAATGTACTCAACTTAAGTGGTTGATAGGGCTATTGATGACTGCTTCTTGCTGAACCAAGACACAAGACTGTTCCCGAGAAAGTGACATCCTCCTGAGGTACTCTTTTGTTCCAGCTTGTCTCGTCCATAGTCAGTATCAGTGTATCCAAGGAGTGTGAACTCAGTAGTGTTGGGATACCATAGACTTGCATTCACTGAGCCTTACAAATATCTAAGGATTCTTTTTAGAGCTATGTAATGATATTCCTTAGGGTTAGCTTGATATCTAGCACATTAGCATACTGAGAACTGAATATCTAGCCTACTTGCCGTAAGATAGAGTAGAGAGCCAATCATACCTCTGCACAACTTACTGTCTACTGACTTACCATGTTCATCGGCTAAGAGGACAGTGTCAGTACCCATAGGGGTTGATATTGACTTACAATTCTCCATGTCATACTTCTTCAATATCTCATTTGCATACTTTGTTTGGCTAATGAAGATTCCATTCTTTCCTTGCTTGATTTGAAGTCCAAGAAAGAAGTTGAGTTCTCCATCATGGACATCTCAAACTCAGTTTGCATCTGTTTACTAAATTCCTTGCAAAGAGACTCATTAGTAGCACTAAATATAATATCATCAACGTATATTAGTGCTAGTAGGGTATCCTTACCCTTTTTCTTTATAAATAAGGTTGTATCAGCCTTTCCTCTGACATAATTTCTAGTCAGTAGGAAGCTTATTAGGTGTTCATACCAAGCACGTGGTGCTTGTTTCAAGCCATACAAAGCCTTCTTGAGTTTATAAACATGGTTTGGGAACTTTGGATCCTCAAACCCTGGAGGTTGATTAACATATACCTCCTCATTTATAACTCCATTTAAAAATGCACTTTTAACATCCATTTGAAATAATTTAAAGTTCATGAAACTTGCATAAGCACATAATATTCTAACAGCCTCTAACCTTACCACTGGGGCAAAGGTCTCACCCTAGTCAATACCTTCCTGCTGACTATATCCTTAAGCAACGAGTCTGGCTTTTGTTCCTGACAATGTTTCCTTGCTCATCAAGCTTGTTTTGGAAGACCCATCTTGTTCCTATTGTCTTCTGACTCTTATGATGTGGCACTAAGTCCCAAACTTCATTCCTTATGAACTGGTCAAGTTCCTCTTGCATTGCACTCATCCAGAATTCATCGTTCTCAGCTTCTGAAAAATTCTTGGGTTCCAGAACTAAGACGAAAGCAACATTGCTGAGGTACCTCCTTAGTTGATTTATTGTCATGAGGTGATTCTCAGCAGCATCAAGAATATTGCTCTCAGAGTGTCATCTAGGGATTCTGACTTCTCTCAGTAGTGTAATGTCCTCAGTATTGGGTGGTTCAACAACATCTGCAGTAGTAGATTGGTCAGCAAAGATAATCTCGGTTTCGTTTTTACCTTTGGTGAGTCCGAATGGGAACAACTCAGTAGTAGTACTCAGCTCAGCAGGTGCTGGGCTCGGATCATCTTCTGAGATCTGATTGACCTTCTCTGCAGGGTTAGTCTCATCAAACTCAATATGGACTGACTCTTCTAAGACTTGAGTTCGTTTGTTGAGAATTCTATATGCTTTGCTGTTTGTTGAGTAACCCAAAAAGACGGCTTCATCATCCTTGGAATCAAACTTGGCAAGATTTCTTTAGTATTTAAAATAAAACATTTGCAACCAAAGGCTCGAAAATAACTTATGTTAGGTTTTCGTCCTTTCCAAAGTTCATATGGGGTTTTTCTCAGTATAGGTCTGACTAGAGCCCTATTGAGTATATAACATGTTGTGTTGACAGCTTCTCCCTAGAAGTACTTTGGAAGCCTATTTTCACTCAACATTGTCCTGGCCATTTCTACCAGAGTTCTGTTCTTCCTTTCAACTACCCCATTTTGTTGAGGAGTTCTAGGAGCATAAAAATTGTGGTTAATGCCATTAGCTTCACAGAATTCATCAAACAATTGTTTCTTGAATTCTCCACCATTATCACTTCGGATATGAGTGATTCTTAAGTCCTTATCATTTCAATTTTCCTGCAAAGGGTTGAAAACATCTCATATGTTTCATCCTTTCTACTGAGCAAGATGACCTACGTATAACGAGAGAAATCATCTACAACGACTAAGGAAAATCTTCTACCACCCAAGCTCAACGGCTGGACCGGCCCGAAGAGATCCAAGTGTAGTAATTCTAAAGGACGCTTGGTTGACACAATATTTTTACTTTGAAAAGATTTTCTTGTTTGTTTCCCATACTGATAAGCATTGCACAATTGATCCTTTTCAAACTTAAGTTTTGGCAATCCCTGAACTAGTTGCTTTCTTGCTAATTTGGCCAGGAGGTCCATGCTTACATGACC
The DNA here is from genome assembly GCF_963576675.1 of Euphorbia lathyris. Taxonomy (NCBI): domain Eukaryota; kingdom Viridiplantae; phylum Streptophyta; class Magnoliopsida; order Malpighiales; family Euphorbiaceae; genus Euphorbia; species Euphorbia lathyris. The sequence goes on from NC_088913.1 coordinate 47,313,079, forward strand.
AAGTCTCCTGTGCCATAAGCCAGGAATTTTCTGTTGAAATACCTTTCCACGTGATTTTGATTTGACAAAATTATTCCCATGATTAAAACAATTAAATTTAAGTGCTTTGATTTAATTGTACTAATGTGTTTGTTCAATGTTGAGTAAGTTAACTAACGAGAACAGGAACTGAAAATTTATAAAAGAAAGACAGGACAAAGTCAGCATAAGCAAACCACACAGCAGACGCTGAGTAAGAACGCAACTTAGCCTTAAGGAAAGAAATGTCTTCTTCAGAAAAACTTGACAGACAAGGTCTGACACAAATCAGAAGTCTTGGAAATCCATTTTAAAGACCTTTTCGAGATGCATGGACCATCTGACTTTTGGCAAGAAGACAAACCTGGCACAAGAAGACGAAACTGGCAAACCTGGCTCCTGCTAAAATCAGAAGACAGGATTGGCCTGCAGCTCTGGAAGCTGACCACGTGATGACGAAGAAGACCGTTAACCACACAACGGCTATGTCGGATTTCAAATCATTGAAGCCACAAGATTGCTATAAATAGGCCAAATCATCACTTGGATCAAATAAGACACATACAAGAGATATACAAACAAGCGAAATCTTTACTAAGTGATAATCCAAAATAGAAGCTGTCTAAAAAGAAAAAGCAAGCTCTTACACCCAATTTCAATCATTGTGTAAAAGTCTAGATTGACTTTGTCATCTAAAGTGTTCTTTGTTGTATTAAGAAAAAATTCTTATCATTTGTAAAAGGTTAGAAGAGTGAAGCTGAGTACTCGGTTATAGTACTCAGTGGTAGAGAAAATCTGAATACTCGGTTATAGTGTTCAGTGATAGATAGGATTGAGTAGACGAATAGAGGACGGTACTCTTGCATACTCAGTTGCTATTGTAAACGGTTTGTGCTCTACCTTTAAAGAGCTCAGTAGAGGATTGAAAAAGCTCGGAAGGATTCCGGGGACTGGACGTAGGCGGTGAGGCTAAACCAGGATAAGTCTGCTGAGTAATCTCTAACCCCCTCTCTTGATATATATATATATATATATATATATATATATATATATATATGTTGCTTGCTTAAAATTGCTCAGTAAATAATCTGTAAAACCCAATGCTGAGTAACCAGAGTGTTAAGTTGGAAACTAACTTAAAGTGTTATTTCCCAACTCAATATTAAAACAGCTCTAGTCAGTATATGATTAAAGTTGTCTTACATCTCACTCAGGCTTGCTGACCTAAAGCTGAGTTAAAATATCTAACATTCAATTAAGTCAGCATTATTAAGCGAAAAAGTTATATTAGTTCCTAACCCCCCCCCCCCCCCCCCTTAGAACTAATCCTACTACGTTACACGGGACCAACAAGTGGTATCAGAGCTCAGTAGCTCACTATTCAAGATAAAAGTATCTTGAGCTGATCCTTGTAATGGCTGAGAACAGCACTCGTTTCCTTCCAGGAAATCAAACAACTCAGATACTCCCTGAGGGATTATCTATTAGTCGGCCTCCTCTGTTCTTTGGATCTAATTATACATTTTGGAAAAACAGAAAGAAAAACTTCATTCAGGCAACAAATATGAGTGCAGGGCTAGCTATAGTCCAAGTCCTGTTTGTTCCCTATGAAACCATTGATGGTGTAAAAACTGTCAAAAGTGAGGCTAAGTGGTCAGAAGATGACCTTAAGAAATTACAAAATAATGCTTCGGCTATCAATATGCTTCACTGTGCGTTAGATGCTGCAGAGTACAATAAGATTTCAGGTTGTGAGTCAGCACAAGAAATCTGGAAGAAGTTAGAAGTGACCTATGAAGGAACTAGCAAGGTCAAGGAGTCCAAAGTAAATCAGCATAAACGGCTATACGAGCTGTTCGAGATGAATGATAATGAAGACATCTCCGACATGAGTGCAAGATTCACTAACATCATAAATGAGCTTAAGAGACTCGGCAAGAACTTCACAGAAGAAGAACAGGTGAAGAAAATCTTGAGAAGTCTCCCTAAGAGCTGGCAAGCTAAGAAGACAGCTGTTGAAGAAGCTCAGGACCTGACCACATACAAATATGATGAGCTCATCGGATCTCTGCTGACCCATGAGATTTCCATGAAAAACTTTGAGGCTAATGAAAAAACTGAGGACAAGAAGCAAAAATCTCTTGTCATGAAAGCCGACTCAACTGAAGCTGACTCATCAGATGATGATGAGATGGCCATTTTTACCAGGAAGATGAAGAAGCTGTTCAGGACAAATGACAAGAACAACAAAAGGCCATTCAAAAGAAGCGATAAATACAAAGCTGAGTCTAGCGATAGCAGACACAAGAAGGATAGCTCAAAGCCTGTTACTTGCTTTGAATGTCATCAAGCCGGGCACATCAAATCAAGCTATCCTACATTAAAGAGGGACAAGAAAGGAAGCAGAAAGGCAATGGTGGCCATATGGAGTGATAATGATGAGTCAACCTCGTCAGAAGCTGATGCCACCGAGTCAGCAAACATCTGCTTCATGGCTGACGAATCTACTGACCACTGTCTCTCTGAGCAAGCTGACCTCTCTGATGGATCTGACCATGAGGAACACTCAACTGAGGTAATGTCTCTACCCTTGCTCAGAAATGAAATGATTAATGCCCTGAGTGATCTCTATACACTGATCAAAAAGTGTAATAAGAAAGTAAGAGCACTCAACAGGCGATGTGATGAGATTGAGGAGGTCAAACTCAGTGATCTTCGACATCTACTTCAGGACAACACTAGACAAGATGAAAATCTAAAAATCATGCATAGGTTTGTCTCTGAAGTCCAATCAGATTCTAAGAAACTGAGGAAGGATATCACATCAATACAGAACCAACTGAACACATCGACGAAGAAGAGGTTCCATCCAAAAGCTGAGTACTCGGGTACCAGTCAGCGAAGATGGAATACTCAGCAGAATGTCCAATGTGACTTCTGCGGAAAGAAAGGACATACCACAAAGGTATGCTGGCATGCTCAGCACAATCGTACTGACCAAAAATGGAAATACCCTTAAAGGGTAGTTTATTATGACCTTTGTGGGAAAGATGGCCACACTATAAATGTATGCCGTCACAAAATTAAATATGATGCATCACCTGTTGACTCTAACAAACAAGGACCCAAAAAGAATTGGGTACCTAAAAATAACTAGTTACATTGCTGGTGAGCCTGACGTATGCTGAGAAGTCAAAGCTATGGTACATTGACAGCGCATGCTCAAGGCATATGACTGGTGATGAAACCCAGTTCATCACACTTGTGCATAAACGAGGAGGAAGTGTAAGTTTTGGAGACAACAAAAAGGGTAAGATAGTAGGCTCAGGTACCGTTGGTGGTAATCCTACTATTGAGTCAGTCTCCCTAGTCAGGGGTCTTAAATATAACCTATTGAGTGTAGCTCAGCTGTGTGACAGCGGTAGAAAGGTTGTATTTGATGCCACTGAGTGTAGGATACTCGAGGGAAAAACAAATGAATTGATTTTAACTGCCCCTCATGTTGAAAACGTTTTCATGCTAAACCTAGAAAAGAAGTTTTCAAAGAATATATGCTTAGTGTCAAAGGAAGATAATTCCTGGCTATGGCATATGAGACTTGGTCATGTAAGCATGGACCTCCTTGCCAAATTAGCAAGAAAGCAATTAGTTGAGGGATTACCCAAACTCAGGTTTGAGAAGGATCAACTATGTAATGCTTGTCAGCAAGGTAAACAAACCAAAAAGCCTTTTCAAAGTAAAAATGTAGTCTCAACCAAGCGCCCATTAGAGTTACTACACTTGGATCTTTTCGGACCAGTCCAGCCGCTGAGCTTGGGTGGTAAGAGATTTTCCTTGGTCATTGTAGATGACTTTTCTCGGTATACTTGGGTCATCCTGCTGAGTAGCAAGGATGAAGCCTTTGAGATGTTCTCAACACTGATTAGAAAACTTGAAAATGATAAAGACATAAAATTAGCTCACATTCGAAGTGATAATGGTGGAGAATTCAAAAATCAACAATTTGATGAATTCTGTGAAGTCAGCGGCATGGACCACAATTTTTCTGCTCCTAGAACTCCTCAACAAAATGGGGTAGTTGAAAGGAAGAACAGAACCTTAGTCGAAATAGCTAGGACAATGTTGAGTGAGAATAGGCTTCCAAAGTATTTATGGGGTGAAGCTGTCAACACAGCTTGCTACATACTCAATAGGGCTCTAGTTAGACCTGTACTTAAGAAAACCCCCTATGAACTTTGGGAAGGACGAAAACCCAATATTGGATATTTTTGTGCCTTTGGTACTAAAGACAACCTTGCTAAGTTTGATTCTAAAGCTGATGAAGCTATCTTTCTAGGGTACTCAACAAACAGCAAAGCATATAGGGTGTTTAATAAACGAACTCAGGTTTTAGAAGAGTCTGTACATGTTGAGTTCGATGAAACTGACCCTGCAGGGAAGATAACTCAGCCTACCAAAGATGACACATGCTCAGCTTCCGCTGACCAAAATGGAGCCACTGAGTCACTGCCTCAAGGGCTGACCAAAGGTAAGAATGAATCTGAAATTATCTTTGCTGACCAATACAATCCTACAGAAAATGTCGAAACACCCTATCCCTGAAGACACTACACTACCAAAGGAGATCAAGGTTCCAAGAGGACACTCTGAGAAAAGCATCTTTGATGCCGATGAGAACACCCTGATGACCAGAAATCAACTCAGGAGATACCTCAGCAATGTAGCCTTTGTGTCAGTTCTTGAACCAAGAAACTTCTCAGAAGCTGAGAACGATGAATTCTGGATTAATGCGATGCAAGAGGAGCTTGATTAATTCAAGAGAAATGAAGTATGGGATTTAGTGCCTAAACCAAAGAATCAAAAGACCATAGGAACAAAATGGGTATTCCGCAATAAGCTAGATGAACAGGGAAATGTAGTCAGGAACAAAGCCAGACTTGTAGCTCAAGGTTACAGTTAGTAGGAAGGTATTGACTATGGTGAGACCTTTGCACCCGTAGCTAGATTAGAGGCTATAAGAATATTGTGTGCGTATGCTAGCTTTATGAACTTTAAATTGTTCCAAATGGATGTTAAAAGTGCATTTCTTAATGGAGTTATAAATAAAGAGGTTTATGTTAGTCAGTCTCCAGGGTTTGAGGACCCAAAATTCCCAAACCATGTTTATAAACTCAAAAAGGCTATGTACGGCCTAAAGCAAGCACCACGTTCTTGGTACGAAAGGCTGGCCAGTTTTCTGCTGACTAGGAACTACGTCAGAGGAAAAGCTGACACAACCTTATTCATTAAGAAAAAGGGTAAAGATACCCTGCTGGCACAGATATATGTTGATGATATTATTTTTGGTGCCACTAATGAGTCTATGTGCAAGGAATTTAGCAAACAGATGCAAACTGAGTTTGAGATGTCAATGATGGGAGAACTCAACTTCTTCCTTGGACTTCAAATCAAACAAGACAAGAATGGCATCTTCATTAGTCAGACTAAGTATGCTAAGGAGATATTGAAGAAATTTGATATGGAAAACTATAAGCCAATATCTACCCCAATGGGTACTGACACGGTGCTCTGTGCTGATGAAAAAGGTAAGTCAGTAGACAACAAATTATATCGAGGTATGATTGGCTCTCTACTCTATCTAACGGCAAGTAGGCCAGATATTCAGTACTCAGTATGTTACTGTGCAAGATATCAAGCTGACCCTAAGGAATCTCATTACATAGCTGTAAAAAGAATCCTTAGATATTTGCAAAGCTCAGTGAATGCAGGTTTGTGGTATCCCAACACGAACGATTTCACACTCGTTGGATACACTGACGCTAACTATGGACGAGACAAGCTTGAGCGGAAAAGCACTTCAAGAGGATGTTACTTCCTTGGAAATTGTCTAGTGTCTTGGTTCAGTAAGAAGCAGTCGTCAGTTGCCTTGTCAACAGCTGAAGCTGAGTACATTGCTGCTGGAAGCTATGTTGCACAAGTCATATGGATCAAGCAACAACTGGATGATTATGGAGTTCAAACCAAAACAATTGAAGTCAAATGTGACAACAAAAGTGCCATTGACTTATCTAAAAATCCAATCCAACACAGCAGGATGAAGCATGTCAGCATAAGGCATCACTTCATCAGAGATCATGTACTCAAGGGTGAAATCAAGCTGACATATGTTCCAATAGGTGAACAGCTTGCAGATATCTTCACGAAGCCATTGGCTCGTGAGCAATTCAGCATACTAAAGGAAACTATCAGTATGTCTAATCCTCTTCAATAAAATTCTGAGTAAAATGAATGTTGAGTGATTATATCATGCCGAGTGATTATTACATGTTGAGTAACTGTCATATGCTGAGTAGATATGAATGCTATAAAATCACTATTTGCTGATTGCCATATATATTGAGTGATTGCTAAAAGCTGAGTTACTACACATGGTAAGAACCCCTTTTACGCTAAACTCAGAACACCAAACGTTTAGTATCTTAGATGTTGAGTAGAATACTTGCACGCGTATTTATGTACACACCTAGGATGACATAAGCATAATGATTAGAAACCCATACGCCGAATGTGTCATTAATGTCAGAATTAAATGTCGTTGATTGATTCAAAATTGAACCGCCATTCTGACCTATCAGATCAACACGCACCGACTATAAATAGTGGATGAATTCCCACTAAATCCTCTTTATGCTTGAAACATTTGGCACTCGATCTCTCTCTCTCAATTCCCTAATCTCCTAACTCTCTCAAAAATCCTCAAGAACACCATGCGAACGATTCCCAGAATATGTCCAGTGAGCAATACGACGATAATCGCTCTGACATTAATCCTCCATCTCCTGCTGAGCAGGAATATCACAAGACTTCCTCAGAGTCTCAGGAACAGACCCATGGTCGGCTTGACCAACCAATGCCCGAGGTCAGCATCCTCGGCAAAAACCCTAACACTGACCAAACAACTCCGTCGAAGAAGAAGAAAGAAAAGAAAAATAAGAAACCCAAGGAAAGGAAGTTTTTCCAGGTTTTCAATAGCATAAAAGGCCTCAACGTCTACCATTCTCGATGGTTTTCCGGAAGCTTTATCGAGGAAGAAAAACCCTTCTGTGACTGGATTACAAAGAATGTGTGGACTTCCCTCTTCTCTCTCCCTGGAACTACTTATCCTCAGCTCGTAAAGAAATTCTATGCGAACTTACAGGTCGCTGAGGACGATGATGACTACTTGGTCACCAAGGTTAAGAATAAGGAAATCACCATCACTCCCTCTTACCTTGCTATCCTGCTAAAGCTTAAAGCAGAAGGTGTAGAACTGAGATGCATGAACGACTATAAACAGGTTGATTACAATGTCGAGTTCTGTAAACCCAATAATCACAAGGGTGAAATCTCCAGTACCAGCATGGGTCAGCCTAAAAAACAAGCTCACTACATCCTGACCAACTTTCTTTTTCCTAAGGTCAACTCCTCCTCCTTAGCCTCGAACTTTGAGCAGTGCTTTATCTGGCACATGCTGACCTACAAGACGCTCAATATGCCCGTCTTTCTTATTGGGGCTTTCCTCAGGATGGGCTCTCTCATCACGAAAATCCTTCAGGATCACCAGGTCAGCTTGAAGAGGGAAATTGACGTAGAAGGCACTGAGATCACCTCGGGAATTTTATATGGCTTAGCTCACAGCCTTCCCATCAAACCTAAGAAGGGTAAGGAACCCATGGTTGAAGAGGCACCTGCTGAGGATGCTGAGGTTAATGAGACAACTGCTGAGCTATCAAAGAAAGGGAAGAAAGCTATGGTCAAGGAAGCATCGGCTGGGCGAACTAGGCAGGAAAGAAAAAGAAAAGTTGACCAATCCTCAACCCCACTAGCCAAGGATATTAACAAGACTATGAAGAAGCTCAGGGTGGTGGTTGGTGAAAAGAAAACTATACATGTTGAGTCAGTGCAGAAGAAGGCAGAGTCAGCTGAGAAAAGGAAGGAAAGAGCTGACCCTGAAGAAGAAAGTGGGGAGACTCTTGAGCAACCCCTAAAGAGGAAGAAGACCTCTGGGATGACACCGTTGGAAGCTGCCCCCCTTGACATTGTCATCACCAAGGATTCTCACTTCCTGCGAGCTCAAGAGATTGACCTGGAAAAGACTCCTCAGGAGGAAGAGCAAGGCTACACTAACCAACAGCCTCAAGCTGATAAGATGGGTTCTGTTGAGCCAAGTAACACAGTTGCTACTGAGCAAGCTGATGAGAAATGAGTTAAGTCACCAGTGAAGGACAAGGTTGTGGAGCACCTCTATACTGACCTTGGAATTGATCTCTCTTCTGAGTCATCAGAATCTGTTGCTGCTGACCCTTCTCCTCAAACCAAAACCAAAAAGGGCAGTACAGAAAAGTGGTTTAAGCGAAAAGCTCAGAAGCCCAGCGTCATAGACTTGTTGGATGAATCTCCGCTGAGGGACCCAATCACTAACCTAATAGGCCTTCAATTCCAATTCTTCACCGACATCACTGAACCCACTCCGGACCAAGTTAAAGAAAAACAAGCCTCTGTTTCTCAAGCTGAGGCACAAGCCGACCCTAAAGTCTTTGAGGGTCAAACTTCTGCCGACACCTCTGCTCCACCTTCCACTGAGGAAGTGCTCGAAGTTCCAGCTGCTCAACACACTGAGTTAGCAAAGGAAAATCCATCTGCTAAAGACAGCTTTGAGTTGCCTCAACCTCAGATTCCAACTCAACTTCAAACTGACCCTGAGCAGGTTAATAATACTGCTGAGCAACCACTTCCTTCCTCTACTGAGCAGTTAGAAAGCCAATCAGCTCTTGCTGCTGTCCTCAATAACAAAAGTGCAGCAACTGATCAAGCTGGCACTTCTACTTCTGGGCAGCATCAAAATTCTCCACCTGCTGCTAACCAGAAAATGGCCGCTGAGACTACACAAAACCAGACTGATGATGATTCTTACAACTTCCTTAATGCCTCTGAGTCAGGCCGAAGGATCATCAACTCAGCTCATTTGCTTCTTCAAGCTATAGATCAGTCTCAAGCCGATGCTGTTGGGGCTGCTCCTGCTGAGTCTACTCAATTTTCATCCGTCATGCAACTTTTGACCGAACTCAAAGGTCTTAAGGAGCTGATGAGTGTTATGACCTCCTTGGTCTCTCAGCAGCCTAAGCAGGAATTCATGGTCAGGCTGGCGGAACTTCAGTTAATGATGGTGAATCACATGGACTCCATCGAAGGGAAAATCAATGCCCTATCTGCTGTGAACTCATCATCGGCAACTTCTGCTGAAGTCACTCAGCACTTCACACAGCTGACAGCTGAGCTAACCGAAGCCCGTGAGCTTATCTCCTCCACTTCCCAATGCTCCATTAAACAGATTGGGGAAGCCATTCGCCTACTCAACCTGAGCAAAGAGGAAATGGACACTGACCAAGCAAAGACCAATGACATACTTCACTACACCCGGACAACGCTTGCGCATGTTCGACACATCAATGCTCATCGTCATTCGTATGATTCTTCACTGATCAGGATGTACTATCAATCCTATGCACGGATGATGGACTCCATTACTTGGATAGGGAAATCTCTTGAGTTTTTACTCAGTATGCTCAGCGCACACATCAAAATCCCCTCTTCAAGTATGGCTAATGACATGCAGGTCTTTAAGGGTCTTAAGGATAGTACAAGCCACATACAACATTTTTCCACCATCTTAACTCGTGCTGTTCAACAGGGTCAATTCTTTGCTCCTCCCCTTCCATCTAATGATGCTGGCAAAACGGGGGAGAAGGATCAAGCTAAGCAGCCAGCTGACGGAACTCAACGTCAAACTCAACAGAAGCCTCATGGATCAACTTCTGTTGTTCCTGTTCCGGGCAACCAAAGTTAGCAACAAAGAACAGCCAAGCCCAAAGCCAACTCCAACCAAGTTCAAGCCAATATCAAGAAATAGATCTAGAACTAGACTTAGCTTGAGACTTGTAGTTTGTATCTGGCATGTTTTATCTTTGTTGAGCTGACTATCTATATATATAAGCATCTCTTATCCAAATTGTCTTTATATATGTGATGTTTACTTGCTGCGATTATATGCTGATCTGTCTCATGTAACTACTCATTGAACAACAACTTAAAACTTGAGAACATAAAAATTAAACAAGTAAAATATACTCAGTATACCTCAACTCTGATAAACCCAACTCTGATACCTGAACTTAACTAAGTATCAAAACTGAGTAAATGACTAAATGTTCCAAGTATTTGACCTACCTCTGAAGGCTGACCTTAGGCTCACTTCGATTAAATCTTAGAAGGTTTAGAATTTGACTAAGTCAGTAGATGCAACCCTTACGGGGGAGTAATTTTAGAAGAATAGAAAAGGTCAACTATCATGGGGAACCTCAACACTGAATTCCGTAATTGAATACTTTTGCCAACATCAAAATGGGGGAGTTTGTTGAATCACCTTTCCACATGATTTTGATTTGACAAAATTATTCCCATGATTAAAACAATTAAATTTAAGTGCTTTGATTTAATTGTACTAATATGTTTGTTCAATGTTGAGTAAGTTAACAAACGAGAACAGGAACTGAAAGTGTATAAAAGAAAGACAGAACAAAGTAAGCATAAGCAAACCACACAGTAGATGCTGAGTAAGAATGCAACTCAGCTTTAAGGAAAGAAATGTCTTCTTCAGAAAAGCTTGAAGACGAAGCCGCTGAGTCAAGCTGAGTAATAATCAAGTCAGCGTCAATGATCCGTCAACTTGACAGACAAGGTCTGACACAAATCAGAAGTCTTGGAAATCCGTTTTAAAGACCTTTTCAAGATGCATGGACCGTCTGACTTTTGGCAAGAAGACAAACCTGGCAGAAGAAGACAAACCTGGCGCAAGAAGACGAAACTGGCAAACCTGGCTCCTGCTAAAATCAGAAGACAGGATTGGCCTGCAGCTCTGGAAGCTGACCACGTGATGACGAAGAAGACCGTTAACCACACAACGGCTATGTCGGATTTCAAATCATTGAAGCCACAAGATTGCTATAAATAGGCCAAATCATCACTTGAATCAAATAAGACACATACAAGAGATATACAGACAAGCGAAATCTTTACTAAGTGATAATCCAAAATAGAAGTTGTCTGAAAAGAAAAAGCAAGCTCTTACACCCAATTCCAATCATTGTGTAAAAGTCTAGATTGACTCTGTCATCTGAAGTGTTCTTTGTTGTATTAAGAACAAATTCTTATCATTTGTAAAAGGTTAGAAGAGTGAAGCTGAGTACTCGGTTATAGTACTCAGTGGTAGAGAAAATCTGAATACTCGGTTATAGTGTTCAGTGGTAGATAGGATTGAGTAGACGAATAGAGGACGGTACTCTTGCATACTCATTTGCTATTGTAAACGGTTTGTGCTCTACCTTTAAAGATCTCAGTAGAGGATTGAAAAAGATCAGAAGGATTCCGGGGACTGGACGTAGGCGGTGAGGCTAAACCAGGATAAGTCTGCTGAGTAATCTCTAACCCTCTCTCTTGATATATATATGTATATGTTGCTTGCTTAAAATTGCTCAGTAAATAATCTGTAAAAGCCAACGCTGAGTAACCAAAGTGTTGAGTTGGAAACTAACTTAAAGTGTTATTTCCCAACTCAATATTAAAACAGCTCTAGTCAGTATCTGATTAAAGCTCTTACACCTCACTCATCCTTGCTGACCTAGAGCTGAGTTAAAATATCTAACATTCAATTAAGTCAGTATTATTAAGCGAAAAAGTTATATTAGTTCCTAACCCCTCCTTGGAACTAATCCTACTACGTTACACGGGACCAACATTTTCTTCCTTAGAGACTAAGCATATTTCTTTTAAAAACTTCTTTTCCAAGTTCAGCATAAAGGCATTATTAATTCGAGGAGTAGTTAGGATTAACTCATTAGTCTTGCTCTCAATAATTTGACATCTAGAGGCATCGAATATAAATTTTCTAGCATTGTCACACAGCTGAGCTACGCTTAGTAGATTATACTCAAGCCCTTTGACTAGGGAGACATTCTCAATAGTTGGGTTACCACTTATGGTTCCTGACCCGACTATTTTACCTTTCTTGTTGTCTCTAAAACTTACACTTCCTCCACGTTTGTGCACAAGTGTGATGAACTGAGTTTCATCACCCGTCATATGCCTTGAGCATGCGCTGTCAATATATCACAGTTTTGACTTCTCAGCACACCTCAGACCTACCTGCAATGGAACTAGTTGCTTTTAGGTACCCAAATCTTTTTGGGTCCTCTTTTGTTAGGCTCAGCAGGCAGTACATTATATTTCACTCGGTGGCGACACACTTTAGTTGTGTGGACTTTCTTCCCACAAAAGTCACAGTGGATATTTTGCTGAGGATACCATCTACACTGACTAATACCTTGGTACTGAGCGTTCTGATGGAAAGTCTTTTTATTCAGAACCTTGAGTTGGTTCTGAATTGATGTGATGTCCTTCTTGAGTTTCTTAGAATCATCTTAGACTTCCGAGACAAACCTATGCATGATTTTAAGATTTTCATCTTACCTGGTATTGTCTTGGAGGAGATGTCGAAGGTCACTGAGTTTGACTTCCTCAATCTCCTCATACCTCCTACTGAGTGCTCTTACTTTCTTGTTACATTCTTTTAAGAAGGGAGTAATGATCACTCAGTGCATTTATCATTTCACTTCTAAGGACAAGGAGAGATATTACCTCAGCAGCTTGCTCATCATTGTCAGATGCATAAGAGGGTTCAGGCTGCTCAGAGGCACATGGCTCATCAATCTCATCGGCCATAAAGCAAATATTTGTTGTCTCAATGGCACCGGCTTCTGAGGACGATGACTCATCACTGTCACTCCAAGTTGCCACCATTGCCTTCTTGCCATTCTTCTTTTCTTTCTTCAGAGTGGGGCAGCTTGACTTAATGTGGCTAGGTTGATGACATTCAAAGCAAGTAATTGGCTTTGAGTTCTCCTTTCTGACTTTATTGTCACTATACTCAGCTCTGTACTTGTCATACTTCTGGTATGGCTTATTTCCATATTTTTCATTCTTTCGGAACAGCCTCTTCATTTTCGAGTAAACATGGCCATTTCCTCATCATTTGAGGAGCTGTTATTAGTGGAGTCTGTCTTTATGATAAGAGACTTTTGTTTTTTTATCCTCTGACTTCTCCTTGACCTCGAAACTCTTCATGGAGATCTCATGAGTCAGTAGGGATCCAATAAGCTCATCGTATTTATACGTGGTCAAGTCCTGAGCTTCCTCAACAGTAGTTTTCTTGGCTTGCCAACTCTTTGGAAGGCTCCTCGGTATCTTCTTGACTTGCTCCTCTTCAGAGAAGTTCTTTCCAAGTCTCTTGAGCTCGTTTATGATATTGGTGAAAGAGCATTCATCTCAGAGATGCCTTCACCGTCATTCATCTCAAACAGCTCATATAGCCTCATGTGTTGGTTCGTTCACCTTTGACTCTTTCACTTTGCTGGTTCCTTCATAGGTGACCTCGAGCTTCCTCTAGATTTCCTGTGCTAACTCGCATCCTGAAATCTTATTGTACTCTGCAGCATCTAACGCACAGTGAAGCATATTGATAGCCGAGGCGTTGTTTTGTAGTTTCTTGAGGTCATCCTCAGTCCACTTAGCCTCATCCTTGATGATTTTTACGTTGTCAATAGTTTCATAGGGAACAAATGGGCCTTGAACTATTGCTATCCATGCACTCATGTGTTGTTGCCTGAATAAAATTTTTCATTCTGTTCTTCCAAAAGGTATAGTTTGACCCGAAGAATAGAGGTGGCCTAGTGATGGACAAACCCTCAGGTAAGATCTGAGTTGTTTCATTTCCTAGGAGGAAACGATTGCTATTGACAGCCATATCGGGGATCAGCTCAAAATAGTGTTATCTTGTGAGTTGAGCTATTTAGCTCTGATACCACTTGTTAGTCCCTTATAATGTGAGAATTAGTTCCTAGGGGGGGGGGGGGGGTTAAGGAACTGTTTAATTTTTTTTACTCAATTAGGCTGACTTATCTCAGTTATGAGTTATATATTTAAATTCAGTTTCTTAGCACAGTGATGTTGGGTTAAGTCAGAGGTAGCTTTAGTTAATCAAAGACTAAGGCTGCTTCTAACGTTGAGTCAGGAGATAGCACTTAAGTCTATTCCTGAGCTCATCACCAAATCATGCAACTCAATATGTATTCAGTTAAGCATTTTACTAGGAAGAATAAAAAGTAGGCAGATAAGGAGTTAAGGGTTAGAGAATGTTACTCAACAGTTTTATCCTAGTTCGGCCTCCTACCAACATCCATTCCCCGGAATCCTTTCGAGCTTTAATCCACTACTGAGCTCTTTTGGGTAGAGCACAAACCTCTTACAATAGTCAATGAGTATACATAGTACCTTCCTCTATATCCTATACTCAACATTATTCTACCTCTAAGTTCTAAAACCGAGCAACTTAGAGTCTCCTAACAATTTTAGAATTGATAAAGGTTTTTGTTCTAAATACACAGAACACTTTGAATGATCTAAAATCTAATCTTTTACACAAGAATAAGAATGGATGTAACAGAACTTCAAGTAGGAATTTGGTCAGCGTTTCGACTTGGTGAAGATCTGCATTGAATGAAGCAAATGAAAGGTCTATTTATAGTGACACCTTGAGCCTTCGGTCTTTTCGAAATTCAAAATAACTGTTGGAGGGAAACGACTCTACTGTCCCTTTCATCTGCAAGACGAAGATGTAGTATTCAATGGTTACAACTCCATGAAATTCCCATCTAACACCATGGAAGATTGTAATTTTTTAAACTCTATGGACCCTATTGATATGTTTGTTGAAGATTTGTGTGATAGGTATCCCGTAGAAGCCTCTTCGGGTCCAATTGATGATGAGCACGTGGATGAGGAGCCATTGAATATTCCTTTTGAATACTCCTCTGAAATAGAACAATGTTTGTGGGTGAAGAACCGGTTCGAGGGTTTGGACTAGGATAGTAAAGCAAAACCAAAGTCATCTCTAGAAGAGCCATAGACTTTGGAACTTAAGCCTTTGCCTCCTTCATAAAAAAAAAGCCTTTGCCTCATAATTTAAAATATGTTTTCTTACAACCTCCTAATTTCTTACTGGTTGTTATATCTTCTCTCTTAACAGAGGATATGGAGGTGGTATTGCTTGCGGTGTTACAAAAACACAAGGGAGCATTTGGATGGACGATACACGATATCAAGGGAATTAGCCCAACCATTTGCACACACCGCATATTCATAGAGGATGAGGTCAAACCCACCGTGCAACCCCAACGATGACTAAACCCCAACATGAAAGAGGTAGTGAAAGCCGAGGTAATCAAACTCCTCAACGCAGGTATAATCTATCCTATCTCCGAAAGTCAATGGGTAAGTCCGATTCAATGTGTCCCTAAAAAGGGGGGCACAACGGTAACGGAAAATGATCAAGGGGAGCTAATCCCCACGAGAAAGGTAACGGGGTGGCAGGTATGCATAGATTATAGGAAACTTAACGAAGCCACCCGCAAAGATCATTTTCCCTTTCCATTCATTGATCAAATGTTGGAAAGAATGGTGGGATATAAATTCTTTTGTACCTTGGATGGTTTATCCGGCTATATGCAAATTCCCATTGATCCTTCGGATCAAGAGAAAACAACATTCGCATGTCCTTATGGGACGTTTGCATATAGGCGGATGCCATTCGGGCTATGTAACTCCCCCGCCACTTTTCAACGTTGCATGACGACCATTTTCTCTGAAATGATTGAGGAATTCATGGAGGTCTTCATGGATGACTTTTCTGTTTTTTGGTCGTCCTTTGAAACGTGTTTAAGCAATCTTGATAAAGTTCTTCAATGATGTGAGGACACTAATCTTGCTCTTAGTTGGGGAAAAGTGTCAATTTATGGTTCAAGATTGCATTGTGTTAGGAAATAAGGTGTCCGGGGAGGGGATTGCGGTCGACCCGGCCAAAATCGAGGTAATTGAAAAATTGCCTCCACCAATTAACGTAAAAGGGATCCAGAGTTTTTTGGGTCATACGGGTTTCTATCGGAGGTTTATTAAGGACTTCTCAAAAATCGAACCCCCTTGACACAATTACTCCTAAAAGATACAGAGTTTAATTTCTCTCATGAATGCTTAAACGCATTCAACACACTTAAAGAGAAATTAGTCAACGCACCTATCATGGTGAAACCCGATTGGAACCTCCCCTTCGAGTTAATGTGTGACTTGGCCGTATGTGCTTGTTTGGGTCAAAGGGTGGATAAACTTTTCTGCCCAATTTTTTATGCTAGCAAAACTCTTAATGAGGCCCAACAAAATTACTCAATTACGGAAAAAGAGATGCTAGCAGTGGTTTTTGCGTTTGATAAATTTAGATCATACATTGTGTTATAAAAAATCATCGTATATACTGACCATGCAACCCTTAAGTATCTCTTGACTAAGTAGGATGCCAAGCCGCACTTGATATGGTGGATCCTTCTACTCCAAGAATTCGATATCGAGATCAAGGATAAAAAGGGAGTAGAAAATGTCATGGCCGACCATCTTTCCCGCTTGCAAAGTGAAGAAGCCGAATCTCCAGAACTTGTGGAGATTAAAGAAACCTTCGCTGGTGAGACTTTTTATGGTAACCTCTCTCCCTTGGTATGCCGACATGGCAAACTTCAGGACCAGTAATGTTCTTCCCCCTCACCTTACATACGAGCAACGTAAGAAATTTTTCCACGATGATAAAAATTACTTTTGGGAAGAACCATTTTGTTCAAATCATGTGCCGATAATATTATTTGTAGGTGCATATCGGACGAAGAGGTAAACGATATATTGCATATGTGTCACACTCAGGAACCCGGTGGGCATTTTGGCCCTAGTCGAACCATGGAAAAAATCTTACAATGTGGCTTTTATTGGCCAACAATGTCCAAGGATACCCAGATTTTGTCAAATCATGTGACGCCCGTCAAAGGAGCGGGAATATCTCTCGTAAAAATGAAATGCTCCAATAAGGGATCCTAGTTTGTGAACTTTTTGATGTATGGGGGATAGACTTTAAGGGACCCTTCCCTAAGTCGCATAACAACTCTTACATTTTGGTAGCCGTTGATTATGTCTCCAAATGGGTAGAAGCCTCTGCTCTACCCTCAAACGATTCGAAGGTAGTAGGGAAATTCATTAAGAAAAATATTTTTACTCAGTTCGGAAACCCTCGAGCTATAATCAGCGACGTGGGTTCCCATTTTTGCAACCGGCAATTTGATCAACTGTTACATAATTCCGAGGTTGCACACCGAGTCTCTACACCCTAGCACCCGCAAACTAGTGGGCAAGTCGAAGTGTCTAATCGTGAATTAAAATGCATTCTTGAGAAAACAGTTAACACTTCTAGAAAAGATTGGAGCCTTAAGCTTGGCGATGCTCTTTGGGCCTATCGAACAGAGTTCAAAACGCCTATCGGAATGTTGTCATACTGTTTGGTTTTCAGCAAATCGTGCCATTTACCGGTTGAACTTGAACATAAAACATATTGAACTTTGAAATTTTCCAATTTTGATATGCAGGCCACAGGAGAACATCGCCTCCTTCAACTTAATACCCTCGACGAGCTTCGTTTAGGAGGGTACGAAAATGCGAAGCTATACAAGGAGCGTACGAAGAAATGGCACGACAAGTACGTGCAAATTTGGAAATTCCACAAAGGGGATCAAGTCCTTTTGTATAATTCTCGCCTTCGTTTATTCTCCAGAAAGCTCAAAAGCCGGTGGTCGGGGCCATACACAGTTGTCAACGCACATCCATCCGGAGCGGTGGAGATCCAAGGGCCCAACAACTCAATTCAATAAAGAGAAAAAGCCCTCCCAACACATGGCGAGTCTGCACACCTACGGGCTCCGTAACACCAATGTCCCAACGAGAAAGTTGAGCTACTCCGACTATAAAGGTAGCACCGGTTCGCGTTCTTCAACCCCTTGTATATATGTATCATATGTAGTTTTCGTTTTCTTGTTACTTTTGTTTTTGTTTTTCGTTTTCCCCTTCCGTTGCTAGTTTCGTTCATTTTTATTTTTTCCTTTTCACGCTTTTTCCCTTCATCAATTAGCACAATCGAAGACAAATAAAATCCCAAATCAAATCCAAACGGTTCACGCGGAATGTGCCTTAAACCAAGCTCCACGCGAACCAGGCTCTGATCATAGAGCTAAGGTTCGAAGCATTTCATGTGCAGCTTGCCCAAAGCCACGCTCCGCGTGACGTGCCCTCAACAGACAAAAAATAAAAATGGAAAACTAAAAAAATAGTGGCTTCCACGTCAGCCACGCAGAGCGTGGTCTACCCCAAGCTCCGCGTGACCTGTGGGAGTTGCGAATTGCAACTCCCCATGGTAGCCTTACTTCCTCCCTCTCATTTCCCATCAATCCCCACCTCTCTCCTATCCAATCACTCAACTCCTCTCTTCCCTATTCAACCTTTCCCACTTCCCCACTCTTTCTCTTTTCTCCATCATTCAATTCCCCTTAAACTCTAATTAACTCCCATTAATTCACACTTAACCCCCCATTAACTCCCTTTCAATTCAAATAAATACTCATTAAATAAAATTCACCTCCTTTAATTTACTTTCCATCATTTAATTCCAATAAATAACCAAAAATTCAAAAACAAAATCTACAACTATTAAAATCCCCATTAGTCCAAAAAAAACGAAAACATTTTTTGTGCCAATTCGTTCCTAGGCACGCAGAGCATGACATATGTCAAGCTCCATGTGCCATTGATTAAAACATCACTTTTGGACATGAACACAGGCACACGGAGCATGACTTCTGTTAAGCTTCACGTGCCAATGCCCAAGACGTGACTTCTAGGCAGCGACAGAGTCACGCGGAGCGTGGCCCACGCCAAGCTCTGCGTGACTCCTCGAATGAGCAGCTCGTTGACTCCTTTCCATCTCTCCCCTATATATATTCTACTATTCATCTTCTTCCTCCATCCACCCTCTCTCTTTCTAGCACCATTCTTTTGTGTTCAAGAAATATCACTCCCTCACCATGAGCAAACGAACAAAATGCACCGGGGATAACACACGCATGGGAGACCTTCAAAACTCCCGTTTAGGCCGTACTCGAAATCCCCGCCCACCATAACCACCACCTCCACAACCCTTCCCCGATGAACTACCACCTCTTTCCCTCCATTACCGAGCCCCTTTCCATATTTTAAATGAGGAGGAGGGGAAACACTACGAGTTCGTCACCACCTCCAACATCTCACCCCTATAATTCTTCAACCTCTCCCTCCTCGATAGTTTTGATATCGGTGGTGCTTTCGAGGACTGACTCCGGGCACTCGGGTGGCACGACCATTTCAAAGCTCGTTACCTCGTATATCTGTCACTACTGATGGAGTTCTTCACATCTCTTGCACCAGTCGGTGCCCGTGGTAACACCTTTCTCCAGTTTGGGCTCCTCAACCGACCCTACACCCTCAACACTGCTTGGCTCCGCACCAACTTCACCAAACAAACGGATGCCTGGCTAACCAAAGGGCCGGATGAGGTTACACCATAGGAATATTGGAAGTCAATATCGGGGTCTAACAGTTATGATGTTTCCAACCTCCACCCCGCTCTCATCCGTGATCCCATCCTCCACCTCACTCACAAATTCATCAAGTTCTTCTTCTTCTCGGGGCAAGGTCACTAAAGCCAATAAACACGAGCTCATTGCCCTCTATTGCATTCAGAATGGCCGCGACTATGACATGTGCTACCTTGTCGAGCAAGCCCTCTTGGATAGGTACCATAAGGATTTCTTAATAGCCATGTTGAGTTGCCTCATAGGGGGGTACTTGAAGGAATCCTCCGCCACACGAGGAAGTTCCCTCAAGGCCTCATAAACATCGTCCATCACCCTGCTGTCCACTAGGGTGACATCTGGGCCATATGCCCCTACCCAATATCGCCCTAGGCGAGGCTTCTCAGCCTAGAAGATAAAGGAAAATTAGTGATGAATTATACAACCAGTAAAGGACAGTGCAAAAAAATCAAACTCACTGGAAAAGTTTGAATCATTGGTGGCTTTTGAACGCCGCCGGGAGAGTTTAAAGATCTGACTACTCCGCCTTCTTGTGTGACCAAAGCACTAAACTTCTAGCGCTTTGGCTGAGACAAGTTATCGTCCTCCAAGTTAATGGCAGGGGTTTCAGGAGCAGCTGGCCGCTTTTGCTTTAGCTTTGCCAGCTTCATTCTGTTCCACCTCTCTACATACACATTGTACGAATTAGATCTCCCCCTGGAAAAGGAACGTGTGAAAGGCATGTTAAATATGGAGGAAAAAGGGATTACCTTCCCCAGGTTCTTTAAGTTGATGAAAATTGATGCATCGAATGGAGTCGCCTTCCCTTACAACTAGCAGGACATCCTTTGTGATTAACTCAAAAGCATCGATATACGCCTAGGACCCATTGGGTATCGAGCACATGAGGTTAACAATGTTTTGTTCAGGGGAGTTCAAGGTGTATTTCAAGCCGCGACCCTTGGGTTTTGGATTGCAGTTCCAGGAGTTAACGAATCCAAGGGGTATGCCCTCTTGTTCCTTAATGAAAAAGAAGGCGATGCTCCACTCATGGACGTTGGAAATCGTGGAGTGAAAAGGGGCATATCCGGATACAGGCTTCAGCATGAAGGTTACGCAGTCCTCTGATTTGTGGATGGTTAAGGAGTGAAGGGCATGGAAAACCCGGTGTAAGGGATGTACCAAGGTTATGGGCAAGGTACGCATCGCACAGTACATCCATCCACCCATTGGGATGTAATTGACCAATGGTAATGTTAAAAGATCTAAGAATGTCCCCAACAACGCCGGGAACCGGATGTTCAAAGCCTAAGTCTGTATGGCTGACGTATGTGGTGAAATAACCCCTAGGCGGACGTGAGGCATGGTGCTCCGGAAGCGAAATTAAACACTCTATCTTTCTCAACCATGGGTGCATGTCTTTCAAAACATCTACCATAGCCTGGGTAACTGTTGAATAAGTTCTTTCAGTATGGGGAATCTTAATGCCTAAATTCCTGGGAATCGAAGAACTAGCTCCTTCTCCCTCCCTAGTAACAGGTAATTCCCTAGATGTTACAGGTATATTCTCTACTATGAAAAGTGGAGTGTCAGATTTGTTGGAGGATGAACATGGAGAAATGGGTTCTAATTCGCGAGTTCCTTCAGTACTCATCCTTAGAAATTGATGGAAACTAAGATTCTCAAAAATTAATGGGAAACTAAGAAATTGAATGCAAAATTTAAGACACGGGCAGAAGAGAAGGACTTACATGAACTAAAGTAAAAAGGAGGTGATGAAGAATCCTTGATGCGATGAAAGGTGCTTGGAGTAAAAATGCCGATGAAAGATGCCCAGAAGTGAAATGCAGTTTCTCGCAAAGAAAGAAATGGAAGAGGGAGAAAGAAGAGGAAAAGACCCTTAAATAGACCTGGAAAAGGGGCATGGAAGCATAGACGTGGCAACACAGTAGTGCCATGGGAAAAGACGCATAGATAGTGATAGGGGTCAAAAACCCCTATCTTTGGGTACGGTTTTAGGACGGGTTTTAGCATTATTTAGTTAATAAGCGAGCATTTCTCGCATTTAAATGCTTTTGTGTGAGTTAGTTAGGAATTGGAAACGTTTTATTTATTTTTCGTTGTTTAGGCTCGTTTTATGACCAATTTAGGCAATTACGGCCAAAATAGCATGCATAGTATAATTCCGTTATCTTTTGAAGCTAATTGGTCCGCCAAAAGTCGCACCAAACGCAGCGTTTGCTCAAAATAAGCGATTGGCGGGTCAATTTAGCCTTTGGACTAATGTTATCTGGAGTTTCTGTACATGCGCATGTATAAGTTCGGAAGAAAAACGCATCGACGACAGTCGGCAAGCACGCGGGGGCATACCGGGCAAGAATGCTCGACGAGCGGGCCTCCGTAGGCCATGCCTGCTCGCCGAGCAGGCCCCTGGAGGCCTGCTCGCCGAGCAGGCCATCAGAGGCCTGCTCGGGCGAGCAAGATGCCTGCTCGCCGGGCGAGCAGGATGCCTGCTCGCCGGGCGAGCAGGCCACCAGAGGCCTGCTCGCCGAGCAGGGCGCTGCTCGCCGCGAGTAGCGCCTGCTCGGCGAAGCAGACCTGCGGGAATTGGTCAAAAAGACCAATTCCGCCCCCCACGACACCACGACGGACCCCACGACTTCCTACCTGCATAAGGACACGAAAATAGGTCAAAAAGAGGACCGAGCCACGCTTATAAATAGAGTTTTTCCAATGTAAATTAGTATCTTTCATTTATTTGTAAATTACTTTAGCTTCCCCCTTGTAATTCCTCTCCATCTCCTCCATATCCTTCAAACCTCCATTGAAGCTCCTTCAAAGCTTTTCTTGAGGAATTGTCAAGGTTCGTCCTTAAGATTAGGTCGCCGGCTGCAGAGTAAACAGGTTCCCTGAAAGGGATTTTTGTATCTCCTTTTATCTTTCCTTGTTTGTACTCTTTGATACAGTTGCCGAACTTAGCTTATTGTATCTTGTGACATTTATCTTCGCCTTTAATAATAATTTAGCTCTTGTTTTGTCTATGATTATTTGTCTAATCTCTGTCTTACGCTTTATTCAATTGGTTTAACTCATTCAAAAGCCCCAAAATCTAGTAGGCACATATTGCGAGCTGAATCTGACCTAGTCAGAGCCTAGGAGATTGACAACCTCTTAGTTGATTAAGCGCCAATTTACTGAGCCTTAGACCTAGTTTCGGCCTTAGGGAATCACGCGCTAGGAACCTCAGGAGGGTAAGTAGGGTTAATCGCCTTGAATACAAGTGGCTCAGATTAGGTTTTTACTCAATAGACCTAACAATCTATCTTCATTATTATCGTTCATACCATGTTCCTTCGGGTAATTGCATCTAGTGAAAGATCAATTAGGAGTAGTTTAACTTAATTAGGGGTAGAGTAGCTTAATTAGGCATAGAATAACTTAGTTAGAATCAGATAACTTAGTTAGGATTAGTATAATTCAACCTAGGAGTAGATTAACTTAATCAAACCAACTCAAAACCCCCTAAGCCTAGATAACACCTGAAACCGAGTAGCTCGATACTTGCAGAAATAAATCATGTGGACGATAACCTAGACTTAACTAGAAATTTATTACTTGATAACGACGGGGTACACGTATCCCTAAGATCGGCCTCGCTCCACAACCACGCGAGGCCACGTCAAGTTTTTGGCGCCGTTGCCGGGGATTTATTTCTTCTGCAATATCGAACCAAAGGTCGATTTGTTAGTTTAGGCATTCCTTTGTGAATATCTCTGTGAATATCATCTATACTTGTTTATCTATACTTGTTTATAACCGTTAATACTTGTTTATATTTATACTTGTTCATATTTATACCTGTTTATACATATACTTGCTTATACATACACTTGTTTATATACGATTCTTTTTGTAAATATCCTTGTTTATATCGTTTATACTTGTTTATACATATACCTGTTTATACATACACCTGTTTATATACGATTCTTTTTGTGAATATCCTTGTTTATATCGTTTATACTTGTTTATACATAATTCTTTATACTTATTCTTTATACTTGTTGATATATAATTTCTTTATACTTTTCTATACTTGTTCATATCTGTATACTGTTACTTATCAACTTTTGTGCTAGAACTTCACTTTTTTTCAACATTCTCTGATCAATGAATTGGCAAGAAAAAGTCGAGTGGCAAGCTCAAAAGTTTACTATCCCATCAAGACAATACATTCATGCCCTGGAGAATGAGGCTCCCAATCCCTCCATGGCCGACTTAAATGAGAAAATGGATATCTTGATGGCGAAACTGAGCCTCAACACCAATGAAAGTGTAAGTTTTGTGGGTAATCACCAAAGGTATAATTCTAACCCCAATTCTTACAGCTTTTATGGTAGTGATTGGAGGAGACCTCAACACTCAATTCTGTCCTACGGGAACCCTAACATGTTGAGGCCTCCAAATAGGTTTATTAATGAGCACAGGGAAAACGAATTGGGAATGTTCCCTTACGAACAAGCAAGCTAAGTTCCTCCACAACCCCCTAGCTCACGAGATAAGGTGCTATCCCTTTTGAAAGGAATATCAGCCCGACTTACAATCAACGAGGAGGTTTGCAAGGACTTGAGCAACCAATTGGCTCAAATAAACAATGAGATGCAAGAGCACTCCCGAGATGCCCTCCCAAGCATAAAGGAAAACATAGAAATCCCACAAAGGGAATCAGCTCAAGCCATCTCTTTGAGGAATGACGAAAAGGTAGAACCAAGTCCACTATCACATGCATCACTCAAGGTAAGTGAAGAACCGGAAGCGGTAAGCAACCCCGGTTCAAAATCTGAAATCCTAAATCATGTGATAGAAATAAATGATCAAATCGAAGCTTGTGTATATCAACTACCTTTTCCTCAAAAGTTCGAAAAGTTTGGATTTACTCCTTGTTCAGAAGTTTTCATTCTCTTCGACCTACCAAGAGAATCCAAAAGGGAGCAAACCAAACTTTTTCATAATATGTTTAAATTCGGCCTCCTACTTTCATTAAACTTATTTGAGGATCTTAATCCGTTTTGTAGGTACAGGTTATTTGTTAAGGAGTTCGAGTTCCTAACGCGAGTAGAAGCATACACCTAGGCGGGAATTCTATGTCGAGCTCACCGACTATAACGTAGCGCTTCTTGGGAGGCAACCCAAGTTTTAATAAAACTTTTCAGGGCTGAAAATTGGCACCGCAAATCATCAAATTTTTGGCGATTGCGATAAAATCAGTAAGTTGTCTTCTCCATCCTAACTTTTTGCACTTGTACTTTATGGTTTGTGATGCAATGTTGGAACTTATTGCATATTTTTAGTGTGAGGAGGAGGGGTAGACAAACTTACAAAAATTGTATAATTTTTAAATTTTTGTTGCGTCGTGTCTAGTTTAGTTTAGCTTTTTTTTTGGGTTTTGTTTATGTTTTTGCATGTTTAGGACCTAAAACCGTGAACCTCCTTCGAATCTAAACTTCGTTATTTGTCTTTGAGGACTGAGAACCGAATCTAATATTGCATGACAACTAGTTTAGGTGTAGGACACAATCCTTGTATCTGTAAGAGCATGAGCTAAAGTTTGCATTTAGACCCTACTTTTGAAGAAATGCTAAAATCATTACTTAGGTAGATAACTTAAGAATTGAAGGCATGTGATGTTGAACTTGAGTTTGGGGAAAACTAGTAAACACAAAATTGAAACCCAAAGAATTGTGAGTTGAATTTGAGCCTAAGAGCGAACATCAAAAAGCTCTTTTTCTTGACATTTTTGTGTGAATGCTTTGACTTGTGGAAGATTACAGATTTTGCACCTAATACTGTGTTGAACCTACATGCAATGATTTGAGATGATAAACGATGAAATCAGCCTCATTAGAATTAACCCTTTTTCTTTACCTTATTTTCTCTTTTTCATCCACTCTAGGAAGCCCCTTTGAGCCTATATTTTTGTAGTTTATAGATTTTTTCTTTCGTTCTAACCTTTTTTTTTTTTGCAAACCACAACTTGGTTTGCTACTTAACCCAAAATTTTTGCAAAGCTCAAATTGAGCCTTTGTTTTCTTCTAGCGCTTTTTCTTTGTTTATGGCATTATAGTAGCAAGCCAAAAGGCTAAGAAGTGAATGAGCATCACTATCCAAAAAAAAAGGGGGGAAGAAGAGAAAAACAGAAAAGAAAAGAAAAGAAAAGAGACAAACTAAAAGGGGAGAACTTCATCCCCCAGTTCTTTAAATCAAAACGTCTCAAGAAAACATCCCAAAAAGAGAATAATGGATGAATAAAAAGCTCAATCACTTCATATTTGCTAAAGCCATTTGAACTTTGTTTTTCTAGCGCTAGAACTATTAACCCTTGTTGTACCTTTAACCCTCTAACCACATTACAACCCAAATTCGAGGCTGTTTTTGATATCATCGGAGTCATATAGCATAGAAGAGGAACTCGGATGAACGTGCAAAATCAACGTAATCCTAAGCAAGAACATAAGCCGAGAGTAAACACTTTAGCCACCAAAATTATGTGAAATGAGTGAACTACCTATGGTGAGGTGTTTTACTTAGCGATCCCCTCAAGCTCGTTTAATTGAACATGTGTCCTTTTGCTTAAAACTATAACCTATGATAATTGAAATGCGGCTTTTGGATATCGTGTCTCTACTTTGTATTTCCGAATGTATGTAATTACAGATGCTCGAAATTGTGTCAAGCACCTAGTCAAACCGGGAGGTTTTCTAGCTTGCTTGTGATTTCGGGTTTAGTTTTTTTAGTTTACTTGGGGACAAGTAAAGTTTTAAGTGCGAGGAGGTTTGATAGGGGTCAAAAACCCCTATCTTTGGGTACGGTTTTAGGACGGGTTTTAGCATTATTTAGTTAATAAACGAGCATTTCTCGCATTTAAATGCTTTTGTGTGAGTTAGTTAGGAATTGGAAACGTTTTATTTATTTTTCGTTGTTTAGGCTCGTTTTATGACCAATTTAGGCAATTACGGCCAAAATAGCATGCATAGTATAATTCCGTTATCTTTTGAAGCTAATTGGTCAACCAAAAGTCGCACCAAACGAAGCGTTTGCTCAAAATAAGCGATTGGCGGGTCAATTTAGCCTTTGGACTAATGTTATCTGGAGTTTCTGTACATGCGCAGGTATAAGTTCGGACGAAAAAGGCATCGACGGCAGTCGGCAAGCACGCGGGGGCATACCGGGCAAGAATGCTCGACGAGCGGGCCTCCGTAGGCCATGCCTGCTCGCCGAGCAGGGCACTACTCGCCGCGAGTAGCGCTTGCTCACCGAGCAGCTCGCCCTGCTCGGCGAGCAGACCTGCGGGAATTGGTCAAAAAGACCAATTCCGCCCCCACGACGCCACGACGGACCCCACGACTTCCTACCTGCATAAGGACACGAAAATAGGTCAAAAAGAGGGCCGAGCCACACCTATAAATAGAGTTTTTCCAATGTAAATTAGTATCTTTCATTTATTTGTAAATTACTTTAGCTTCCCCCTTGTAATTCCTCTCCATCTCCTCCATATCCTTCAAACCTCCATTGAAGCTCCTTCAAAGCTTTTCTTGAGGAATTGTCAAGGTTCGTCCTTAAGATTAGGTCGCCGGCTGCAGAGTAAACAGGTTCCCTGAAAGGGATTTTTGTATCTCCTTTTATCTTTCCTTGTTTGTACTCTTTGATACAGTTGCCGAACTTAGCTTATTGTATCTTGTGACATTTATCTTCGCCTTTAATAATAATTTAGCTCTTGTTTTGTCTATGATTATTTGTCTAATCTCTGTCTTACGCTTTATTCAATTGGTTTAACTCATTCAAAAGCCCCAAAATCTAGTAGGCACATATTGCGAGCTGAATCTGACCTAGTCAGAGCCTAGGATATTGACAACCTCTTAGTTGATTAAGCGCCAATTTACTGAGCCTTAGACCTAGTTTCGGCCTTAGGGAATCACGCGCTAGGAACCTCAGGAGGGTAAGTAGGGTTAATCGCCTTGAATACAAGTGACTCAGATTAGGTTTTTACTCAATAGACCTAACAATCTATCTTCATTATTATCGTTCATACCATGTTCCTTCGGGTAATTGCATCTAGTGAAAGATCAATTAGGAGTAGTTTAACTTAATTAGGGGTAGAGTAGCTTAATTAGGCATAGAATAACTTAGTTAGAATCAGATAACTTAGTTAGGATTAGTATAATTCAACCTAGGAGTAGATTAACTTAATCAAACCAACTCAAAACCCCCTAAGCCTAGATAACACCTGAAACCGAGTAGCTCGATACTTGCAGAAATAAATCCTGTGGACGATAACCTTGACTTAACTAGAAATTTATTACTTGATAACGACGGGGTACACTTATCCCTAAGATCGGCCTCGCTCCA
Organism: Euphorbia lathyris; assembly: GCF_963576675.1. Taxonomy (NCBI): domain Eukaryota; kingdom Viridiplantae; phylum Streptophyta; class Magnoliopsida; order Malpighiales; family Euphorbiaceae; genus Euphorbia; species Euphorbia lathyris. The sequence goes on from NC_088913.1 coordinate 47,341,122, forward strand.
CAACCGCGCGAGGCCGCGTCAGATAGGCAGTAGGTTCACGACGCAATGATGAAGGAAGCTCAACAAGCCCCAAAAGGACCAAAATACCCTTAAGGGGGGGTGGGGGCTCTTGATAACATCCGGAAAAATATAAAGAGTGAAACGGTGGAAATATCGCCTTCAGTTGGTTCCACTAAATGGAACTAGGACATATGATGGATGTAAAGGGCATACGCCCAAAAAGGTCCAGCCAGGGAGGTTCGCCTCAGAAAAGAAGGCCAGCATCCGCCAAAAAGGCGTAATGAGGCGGGACCACCCAAAGGTCTTCTAACCGATATAGAAGAAGAACCGCAAGAGATTAATGATGATAAACGCCTTTATTAAACACTGAAACCATCAGGGTATAACTAGGATAACGCCTGAAAAGCATTAAAAAGCAATAAAAGGAGGTTAATGTGATTGTTACTAAGAGAGCATATAAATACCCCCTATAAGGTGTTTCCAGGTACGCAGTTCTTATTTTTCACTATTTCGTGATTACCATTCTATTCTTAAGATAATTGCTAACTTTGGTATCGGAGCTCCCCCGGCCGAACACAACGGCACCACACAGGGACATAATTCGATGATGAGGAATTTACAGAATATCAAGTGTTCATCTACATCTCCATTTGATAACATCTAAAAATTATACATGGAGAAAAGCATAATTAGACAAAGGATAAAGGAGCCGCCATAAGAAAAGATATGCACTAAGAGGGATTAGATATCCAAGCATCCGCCATCTACACTCTTATGGATAAGGATTCGACTTTCAAAGGGTTCTTACTATTGGAGTTGTAGTGGGTGTCAAGCAAGGTTGCCACTTTTTGGCAACCTTGCTTTAAGGTTGCCAAACTTTTTTTAATATATAAAAAAAGTTATTTACTTGATTATTATAGGTGCACTTTTTTTTATGAGTGTCTCTCTCCTTTCACTATTTGTTGACAATATTTATAATTAAAATAAATTATATATAAAGTAATGATTTGTAGAGCCATTATGACAACTTCTAAAGTTGTTTACTATTGGAGCATTTTTTAACAAAAGTTGTCAAAAGTAATGTGGATGATTAAGTTAATAAAATATTATATTTTAGTATAATGTGTTAAGTTTTGGCACTCTTTGAAGTAACCTTTATTGAAGATTCTCTTAGTGTACTGCAAGTTATAAATATATGAGAAACTTAAGTTTTATTGCCGATTAATAATAAAATTTATAATTTTTGCCTTTGAATATGACAGATGTTCTTTCCTTAGCCATTGGTCCGTTTGCAAACAATTCGACCAATTTGGGTAGTGATTTATACAAGTATGAGTTGCCATACAACAGTACATGTAGTTAATTTTTCTGCTATATTATTATTCATATCGTTCGACTGCTATATTCGTATCAATCGACTTTGATGAATAGAGTGAGTTGAGAATTCTTTCATATGTGCATTTGCATATTAATAAAGACTTCAATAGAATGAAACAGTTTAATGCTTAGAGGCATTTCAATATGATTTTATTGGTTGCAGAAATTATTGTAGGATATATCAAAATTGATGTTATTCAGAAAGAATGAGCTCAATAAACTTTATTATTCAGTTCTTTTTTCTAATATTTTTTTAATATTATCATTAGATAATAAATTATTGTGTTTATAATTAACTTAAACTTGTGATTTTCTTGTGACTTATGTTTATATTTGAATTTACGTCATTGCCATTGAAAAATGAAAAGGTAAATTACTAGTTTAATAATGGCAATTTATTGGTTTTAGTAATAATTAGCATATTATTTTTAGCGACGGTTGTCATCTGTTATTATAGGGACAAAATGTGTCATCATTATACGGGATTGACAGTGGTCCCTAGGAACGGGACGTAGGGCTTTATTGGCCAAGCTAGTGAAATCGAGATAAGCAAGTCAATGTACCGAATAGCTTTGAATGAAACTGGGTCTAGGAAAAAGCTTCTCTTTCTTTCCATCAGGCAAGGTATGTAGTTTCATAAAGGAATTACAGGACAACATGTTGTCTTTATGAATATGGATAACAGTCGTCTTGAGGAATGGGAACCACAGTGGTCCCTATGAATGAGTATGACAATGTCCCTGTAAACGGGGTGACAGTCGTCCCTACGAACGAGGATGATAGTCATCCCTCTCAACGGGAACGACATCATTTTTTTCATCCCTTATAGAATCGAGGACGGAGGAAAAATGATGAAAAATAGGGACAAAAAAATTATCCCCGAAATTATAGGGGACAAATTTTTTATATATTTGGAAATGATTTTTTCTTTTTTTTTTGTTTTTCTGGAGTGCTGCATAGCCAATCGTTTGTCCTAACAAGTTGCTACTCCTTTAGAGTTGTAAGATGCTTAAAACGGTCTTTAGGCCTTGGTCTCTTCTTTCCACATCCGCACAAAACTCACTTTGCATGCGCTTCATATTTAGACTCGACTTCTTGTCCAGAAATAAGGAAGTCTAGCTATTACAGGTTATGTAGTCTTTCTAGTCGAACTAAGCACATACATTGACTGTCATGTGATTTGAGAGAGGGTTCAAAATGGCTTAATTACTCCAGATTGCAGATCTTTTCACCAAGACTTAGCACTCCACTCAATTCTTGAATCTCCTTCACAAACTTGGACCCTTGCATGCCAAATTTGAGTAGGACTCGTGAACATACAAGCAATGATCAAATGCATAATGCACATCAACTTTAGCTTAAGCTGTAGATTCTGTAAAGCACCAGAACAGAACCAATGCCCACCTGCACTGCAGCTAAGCTTCGAGGAAGATTTTCCCAAAGTGGATCCAATTGATCATAGTATAAATTTGAGCTGTGCTTTTCCTTCAATGAGAATACCATTCATTTTATCCTTGAAAATATCTTAGGAATGTTAGTTTTTATTTTATGGTATTTGTTATTTTAAACATAGATAGACTATGGTCCTGTTAAATTTGAAATTGATATATAACTGGTGAACAAAAATACCAATTTTCTTAGAATCATTATTTTTATAAAAAAAATAAAGAAACACAGTTGGGTGATTGTAATATATATACAATACAATACAAGGGAATTTAGAGAATTGAAGTAGTAGAGCATTGAGGAGAAACATTTGGTGAAACTGGCATATTAACATTAATGCATGAAGCTTGAGCAGTTTGATGTTGTTGAGTTGATAAAAGAACATTTTGCAACATAATTTTCTGACAAGGAAATGTGTTACTGCAATCAAATTTCATGGCCACCTTTGAAGCACTTGTTCCTTTTATGTTTCTGTATATTATATTGCTTACGTGCACTGCTGATTTCTGCAATCAATAATGAGTGAGAGAGTGCATATGGTGCATATATATGAATTACTAATATATTACCTGTTGTGGACATGGATCGTCTTGATCACAGTAGTTTTGATCGACAATTATAGGATTTGTCACATTTTTCATTAGTATGTTTTCAAATATTATGTTTTTGGCATACCCAGAGCCTCCCTGAAAAAGTAATCATATATATGGGCCTGTTTTAGTAGGTAGTGAAATTAATTAATTAATGTAGGAGGAAGGAATTAACAAACCTGCCAAGTCTTAATTCTAACCCCATTAGTGGTGCCAGAAAAAGTAGCTCTATTAACAAACACATTTGAAACTTGAGCCTCTGAATGACCTGCTCCTAAGCTACCAATGCTGCACTTCCAAGTTCAATTAATTCTATTTAGCTTCAAATACACTTAGACTTGAACACATACACTTAGACTTGAACACATACCTTATTCCATGCCCTGGTCCACAACTTATATCTGTGGCTTCTACATTCTTTGATCCACTTACTATTGATATGCAATCATCACCTTCATTTAAAAATCATTAAACAAAAATTATTCATGATCACCACACCCCTATTCTCAACTCTATTATAAAAATACCTGTTCTTATCACACACTTTCTTATCCGAATATTTTGTGTGCCAGTCACATGAATTCCATCAGTATTAGGACTATTCTCGGGAGCAGTCACTTTAAGCTTCAAAATCCTCACATTCACACATTTTTGAATACTTATGTGCATTTGTTGTGCATTTTTTAACCATAGATTTGATACTATTACATTCTTGCATTCATAGAAAGTTACAGCCTGCAAATATTCTCTCGAATTATATTTGGAAAATGAGAGGAAATTTAAACAAGAGCAGGGTAATGAATTACTTACAGTTGGTGCATGTTTGCAAGGCTATATATATGCCAAGAGAAGAGAATAACCATAATTAGTTATAATATATAGAAAATTGAGGATTAAATTAAGAAAGAGGGACCTTGGTTTTGTCAAATTTGCAAGAATTTATCCACCAAGTTCTTCCATTTCCATTGATGATTCCACCACCTTTAACTCTTAGATTTTGTACATTATGAAATACTATCCAATGCCTTGTATCCTCTCCATAATCCTCCATTTTATTTGAAGCTTTCACCGTTCCATGAATCTGTCAACAATCTGTAGTCATGGCATCGATATAGAAGAAATACAGAGAGAGAGAGATAAGAAAGAAAACTGACCTTAAAAATGATATCAGATTGACAACAAGGGCCTGAAAATGTGAGTGGTTTGAGATGATAAATCTTGTTGTTAGGGACAATCAAAGTAACACTTGTTTGAGAAGAACAAGCCTCCTTCCATGCTTTCTCAAATGCCTAACCAAAATTCCAACCAAACATTTCCAATATTACACTAAATATATTCACTTTAATTATGTCAAATCAATGTTAGATACCTCAGAATCATCAATAATTCCATCAGCTTTAGCTCCAAAATCATCAACATTTACCATCTTTGATGAAGTTGAAGGACCACTTGCCATTCTATAATTGTAATCTGACCCCAAACAACACATGATAAAGAATGAGACTAGGAGGAATACAAGAAACAACTGCCTTAGTGGCTCCATCTCCATATGCTGAATGATAGATATCTAGATAGAACAAATATATATAGAGGGGATTAAGTTGAACAAGGAATCACTGCTTAATTAAAGCATGTTCTTCATGACACAAAAAGGATGCAATTTGAGATTTAGACGACACAATTATTTGACCACTATTTTTTACATTTTATATTCATTAATAACAAACAAATATTTAGTTAACTATCCATTTCATTTTATTTTATGCTCTCTCCTCCTCAGTGATATACTACCTTACATATACACCAAAACCTCTTTTTTCTCCAACTCTATTCGTTAATCTTCAACAATCGGGCTCAACCTGCTAAAACCATTACTTTTCAAAATTAATTAAAAACTAGTATTACTTTTCAAAACTTAAGACTCCATTTGTTTGTTTTGCATTTTCTTGATTTTTCCCTTTTTATTTACTTTGGAAAAAATAAGTCAATAAAAAATTTTAAATTATAACAAACACAGAGTAAAACATTTTTCTAAACTTTTCTATTTCTTCTTACCCTTTGAAAATAGTAGTCATCCACAACTTCTTCTCATTTTTCGGTGTTGTAGCCAAACATTGAAAAATATTTTATTTTCCAACATAAAAATTTTTATTACCCAAAATTTTTCAAAACACAATATTTTCCGACAAACAATCATAATTTACTAAAACATGGTGATTATGAATCCATATTAGGTTATAATTGAAAAAGACAATTTCAATTTCTAAATGATGTATAGCTGGTTTATAATTTTAAACTTTATATATTATGCATTCGTCTGACCAATTCAAGTTCTTTGATTGAACTAATGACACAATTATAGATCTTTGATTGAACTAAATGGCCCATGACACAATTATAGATCCGATTTAATATTTTGTCCGGTTCTGACAATAAGTTTTAGTTAATGTTCGAAAACAATTGTTGATAGATATTTAAAAAAATATATTAGATAACTTCTAACCACCACCTATAATAAACAATTTTTATATCAAATGAGCGTAATTAAAGACGTGGCTAAAAGAAATTTACATTTCAAATGTTGGTACTGTTAATCCATCACAATTTGGCATCATCTCATATTTCCATCTGATCCATGTGCCATGACATAACCCAAAAAAATGAGGAGTAGCAAATCAGGTGACTTCTTTAATTCGAAAACTCTTTTCTCAAAAACGCGATTTCCATCTTTGCTCCAGAATGAAAAGGAGATGATTAAAAAAAATGGAGATGAGAGCATAGGGTTGGATCGTAATTTGGAAATTTAGACCACAGAGATAGAAATCACGTTTGGGAGAGATAACGATGGAAGTTAACCAGACCTTTGACAAACACACCACTCTTAATGCGTATACAGGCCCACAGTTTCTTATTCTTTTGACTTTTACACCACGTAAATATTTAACATAAGTTTTAGTTTTTTTTTTTTTTTTATGAAAGTTCTTAATTATTAGTACTTATAATTCCACCAAAAAAAATTATTATTCCTGTAATTTATAAAGTATTTCAAATTTTATTCTGTGAAAAAAAAAACATTTCAACTATATATATATATATAATCAATAAAAAATTTTTGTACATAAATTTAATATTTTTTAATTATATATCATCTGTATATAATGATGTTAATATTTTATTTTAAAATAATTTTAAGTTTAAAAAAATAATAGTTTATAATTTTTCTTTCGAAAAGTACAAACCTCGTAGAATCACTTAAACTTAAATCTTGAGCTACTATCTTGAACTCATATATATATATATATATATATATATATATATATATATATATATATATATATATATTGTAGGCAAAGGAAAGAAAAAACAACCAAACAAACCACCCAAATAAAAACTAACTCGGGATTAGCCTGGGAAAGCTAACCCCAACTAGATCATTAAGCTCTTATATATAGTTGTGAAAGAAAAATATACCCTTATAAATTTTTTTTAATATTGAATGACAAAACATTATTATTTTATTATTAAATTATACATTGGAATTGCAGTTCTTGGTTTCCGGTCACATTTCTCACACCAAAATGTATCATCATTTAGCTTTACTTTCTTTCGAAAAATTTCACATGCTAAATAGTATCATCTAAATTTATCATTCATACTTTTTATTGTAGTAACCACCGTGAAAGTCTTATCTTGTCAAATTTTATAGTTATTATGTTGTATTATTTTATTTTTAATTAAACAACATAAATGACTGATAACAACCAGATATTATTTACGGGACCAAAAAGGATATTTACCAAAACGACAGCGTATTCGGACGATCGGGAAAGCTATGGCATATCAAGCAAGCCATCAAGGTGGCGGATCTCATAGATTCCTCCACACGCCATCCGTAGTCAAACCTACGGGAGACCCGTCATCATGTCTCGATTCGTCCAACTAACGGTCGAGCCGATTCTCAATAAAGGCAACCAATAACCCATTAATGAGCTAACGGTCATACTTGAATAAGATCAGTAACCGCCATTAATGAGGCATTAATGGAGACTTTCTAGTTACTAGGAGTTACGACTACATGACTATAAATAGCTTGCATACCAAGCTATTGAGGTACACACTTTTACGCTCTTCTTAAACCCTACTTTATCAATACAGTTTATTCTCTTCTCATATACTGACTTTGGCATCGGAGCTTCCCCCCGTCGAACCCAACGACGCCCCCACATGGAAGGATTCCAATCAAGAGTTCAGCACCGATCATCAATTGGTGCGGTGAACGTGGAGTTTCTAATCAAAAAAGGACTCAGTTCACGATTCAAGCATGGCAAGTGGGGGATCTAACCCCTCAACAAGAGCTACCACACCATCAGTACCACTTTCAGTTAATCCCCTTGCAAGCGCTGGCCGCGTTGATCCTAATGCACCAACTGTCCATGATGAAAGGGACATGTCACCATAATCCTTTTGGGATATTTGCGCAAGTACCGTAGGGAGAGAGCACGGACCCATCATGGAGGGTCGATTAAGGGCCTACCTGGACAATCAAGATGTAGGAAGAGCCACGACAGGGACTATTCCCACGCTGAATCGGTGTCGTCCGCCAAGGCCAACCCTATCTCAATGGCAAAATGCCTATCTTAGGTCCGGTGCTTCCCGTGATTCGTCATTTTTTCTCTCCCAGCCTGTGGATTCAACAATCGTTAATCCGGAGCTCGCTAGTGATATACCAATAAACCGAAGGTTATTTTCTGATATACCAGAGGGAAGTCGCCGGAATGATCAAGCTCCCCTGAGGAACATGACAAACCCAGGAATTACTATTGGCGGACCTCAAGCTCCTCCAGTACAAACTGGAATGCCGATGGATCAGGGACGAAATAACACTGTGGCGGATCAACTGGAAGGCGGACGTGATGGTCACAGACATAGGAGACAAACCAAATCCTATAGGAAAGGACGATCCAAATCTCGTTCTCATCACAGGCGCCGAACTAGATCCTCCTGGCGTGGGAGATTGCCCCCACCTCTCGAACGAAGGGAGGACGAACGCTGAGCTGGGACACCTCGCCAGGTCATTCAACATCTGCCACCAAATCAAGGAGGAGGCGGACGGTCTCCACCTAGGGGGCGGGGTGGTGGCGGAAGAAGGTCACCATCCGATCCTTCATCAGAATCCAGCTCCTCTTCCTCACAGCGAAGCAGGTCTCACAGTAGGAGATGCCCAAGAAGGGATCAAGGTTCTATGGCAGATCAGATCAGGGCAGAGATACGCAGATAGAACAATGAGAATGCTAGGCACAATCCGTTCGCCAACCGAGAATCGCCCTTCACTACGTGGATTAAAGTCGAAGAAACGGATAGGCATTTTAAGATCCCGAACATACCAGCCTACTCTAGTGAGGATAATCCTGAAGCCCATGCAAGGAAGTATCACATGTTGCTTGGACTTAACTGTGCAAGTGAAGCAGTGTTGTGCCGGATGTTTATCACCATGCTAAAAGGTCCAGCATACGATTGGTTCCAATCTCTCCCCCCGGGATCGATAGATAACTGGGACCAGTTGAGTAGGGAGTTTTGCGCAAAGTTTGCAGGATGCATTCCACCGGTGGTAAAATCGCGAAAGCTCTTCGAGCTAAAGCAAAAAGAAAATGAGTCTCTTCGGGAGTATGTCGACAACTTTAATAAGTTATGCATTCGCATTGTAGATGTGGATCTCTCCATGGCTGTAGAAGCAGTAGTAAAAAACACAACATGTAAGAGCTTACAGGTGGATCTTATTAGAAACAAACCAAAGACTATGGTGGAGCTGATGGAGAGGTGTAAGGATTTTATGGAAGTTGATGACATCCGAAGAGAGTCGGCATATCCTCCAAAAAGAGGGAAAGGCGAATCCCGAAGGTGGGATAAGGAGAAAGAAAATCCCTCTGACTCATCCTCCCGAAATAGGCGAAGGGGCTCTAGGAACAAATCAACATATACGCCATCGTTTACGCCGTTAAACGCCTCCAAAAGTGAAGTGCTAATGTGGATAGAAAACAACCAACACAAACGGAGCATTTCATACCCCGAACCAAAAGGGGGAGAGTACACCAATACGAGGAGAAACCCCAAGAATTATTGTCAGTATAATAGGAGGAACGACCATGAAACAGATGCATGCTGAGAGTTGGCTAGGGAGATTGAAAGACTTATTGAGAGAGGAAAGCTGCACAGGTTCGTCCAAAACGACAAAAAAGGAGATGGCGATAAACCAAGAGATGAGCCGAAGAAGAAGGCTAAAGGGGTCATTAATGTTATCGCTGGCGGACCAGGGTATCAGCCTACACTAAAGGAGGCAAAAACTATCGCTCTAGATAGAGCATCACTCAACCGCCCCTTTGCAGATGTTGGTCCAGCGATCCCCCCACATACAGATGCTATTGTCATCACTATGATGGTGGAAGGATGGGAAATGAAGAGAGTGATGATAGACACTGGCAGTTCGTGTAATGTCATCGCTAGGGGAGCATTCTCCAAGCTCAAGGTTGATCCTATTCAAATAGAGACCACCATCGTAGATATCCTGGGAGTAACAGGTCACACAATCCAGACAAAGGGACAAGTGACGCTGGAATGCGAATTAGCAGATGAAGATCAGGTATGGATGGGAGATCTAGAGTTCTCCATCATGGACGGTCAATTGGCATACAACATCATCTTAGGGCGACCTTTTATCTCAGAGGTGGCAGCTCTCATATCGATACACCATTTGACGATGTACATCCTTACTGCCAAGGGGGGTGTGATGATCAAGGGGAACTAGAAGGTTGCTCAGGAGACATACTTTGCATCCTGATCAATTCGCCCTCAGTCCAAAGATGACGAAGAAGATGAGCTTGTTACGACGGCCCTTAGAGATATAGAAATGTTCCTCATTGTAGATGGTAAGCAGGTACGGATTGCCAAAGGACTAAGAGTTGAGATTAAGGAAGACGTTATGAAAGTTCTCCTCAAATCAGAAGATGTGTTCGCATGGAAGGATGAGATCCTCACAGGGGTCAGTCCAGATGTGATCACTCATAAGCTCAATATCGCCGAAGACGCAGTCCCTATGGCTCAGAAGAGAAGGAATCACGGGCCATAGAGACAGAAAGTGATAGAGGAAGAGATATCTAAACTGAAAAAGGCGGACGCCATCGAGGAAGTTATTTACACGCAATGGCTGGCGAATGTGGTCCTAGTTAAAAAGCAAGCGGATCATACCGCATGTGTATCGATTTCACAGACCTTAATAAGTCTTGTCCTAAAGACAACTACCCTTTGCCTTGCATTGATATCCTAGTTGACGGAACCGCAGGACATGTATTATATTCCTTCACAGATGTGAAGTCGAGTTATCACCAGATCCTCATGGAGCCATCAGACAGGATCAAAACTTCCTTTGTAACTCACCAGGCGACTTATTGCTTCAAGGTCATGCCTTTTGGGCTAAAGAACGCTGGAGCTACTTACCAGCGGATGATGAACAAAATATTCGAAGGAAGAAAGGGTGACAACTTCTCAGTTTATGTGGATGACATGATCATTAAGAGCACCACCATGGAGAGGCATGCAGAGGACATAAGAGAAGTCTTAGGAGTCCTTCGTCATCACAACATCAAGCTAAATCCTGAGAAGTGTACTTTTGGGGCAACTTATGGAAAATTCCTAGGATACATGATCAGCCAAAAAGGAGTAGGTCCCAATCCAGATAAAATCAAAGCTGTACTGGATATGAAGGCGCCACAAAATGTCAGAGAGGTGCAACGCCTTAATGGGCGGATCATAGCACTTGGTCGATTCATCTCATGCTCCCTTCGTAGATGCCAACCTTTTTATGAAGTTATCAAAAAACGGAAAGCATTCGAGTGGAATGAAGATTGCAAGCAGGCCTTCGAAGGGATCAAACGCTTCCTCTCAGAACCACCTCTAATGAGCAGACCTTTGGAAGGTGAGAATCTGTACATGTTCTGTTACTGATAAAGCAATTTTCACAGTCATGGTAAGGGAAGAAGACGACCAATAATATCTGATCTACTATGTAAGCAAAGTCCTAAAAGATGCCGAAACTCGGTATTCAAGATTGGATAAGATGGCTTTGGCTGTGGTCACCACTTCGATTCGCCTGAGACCTTATTTTTCAAGCACACACAGACATCACTAGCACCAACATACCCATGAGGTAGGTATTACAAAAGCTGAAAACTTCAGGGAGGCTGATGGAGTGGGCGATCCGCCTGGGCGAGTTTGATGTTCGTTATGAAGGCAGATCCGCCTTGAAAAGCCAAGTCTTGGCAGACTTTGTAAATGAATTCACCGAGGAGGGCATAAACCTTCCCAAACCAAAAGTGGAGGAATGGACGATGTACACGGATGGCGCTTCTTCAGCGGAAGGTGCAGGAATAGGCGTAGTAATCAAGGGACCTCACTACATCAAGTTACATTATGCTGCAAAGTTAGAGTTCCCTGCAACCAATAATTCTGCAGAATATGAAGCCTTGATATTAGGGCTACGCCTGCTGAAGGAGATCACGCCAGAGCGAGTTTTGATCTATAGCGACTCTAAGCTAATGGTCAATCAGGTGATCAAAAACTTTGATGTAAAAGATGAAACTATGGTTAAATATGTAGAAGAGGTCAAAAAGCTATTAAAGCATCTGGAAGTCAAAGAAACCAAGTAGGAGCTAGTTCACGTATTGCGAGGATCAAATGCAGAAGCGGATCACCTGGCTAAGCTGGCTTCAAGCAAAGATCAGTGGGCGGACCTGCAGTGCCCATTCGAGGTGAAAGTCAGACCGGCGTTCGACCCAGAAGTCATAGCACTTCTTACGCCCACCGTGGGAGATTGGAGATCACTGATCCAGAAGTACCTCACAAAAGGGACTTTGCCTCAAGACAAGTGGAAGCCAGACGAACGGTAAGAAAAGCGGCATACTTCTCCATAATAAATGACCAGGTGTACAAGAAGTCTTTTGGACACCCCTGGTTGAAGTGTGTTGCGATGGAAGAGGGGCAGGAAATCCTCAAAGAGTTACACAAAGGTGCTTGCGGAGCCCATGAAGCATCCGCCTCTATTCTGAAAAAGTCCAGGTTATCAGGACTTTATTGGCCCACGGCGGAACTCGATGCACAGAAGCTGGTAGAGACTTGTCATAATTGCCAAGTCCATGCAAACGAGTCTCATACAGCTAAGCACTTACAAAAGCCCATTATTGAAGGACGTCCCTTTGCCATCTGGGGTATTGACATTGTCGGCCCCTTCCCTCCTACCAAGAGACAAAGGAAATATGTGATAGTAGCTGTGGATCACTTTACGAAGTGGGTTGAGGCTGAAGCTGTCTCCTCCATAAACGCAGAACGGATGGTCGAATTTGTAAGGGATAATATCGTAGGAAGATTCGGAGTTCCTCACACGATTATCACCGACAATGGGACGCAGTTCAATTGTTGAGAGTTCAGGGCATTCTGCGAAAGCCAATGCATTCAGAATAGGTTCGCCTCTGTTTACTACCCCCAATCCAACGGGATGACTGAAGTTACAAATCGGACAATCGTCAAAGGCATAAAAAAAGAGATTGGGCGAACATAACAAAAAATGGGCGGATCAGCTGATGAGTGTCTTATGGGCATATGTTAAGCCCAAAATATACCTAAAATATCATCAATAATTACATCAATATTGCTACGAATTTATGCTATTTATAAACTGTTTAGGAAGCTTTTACTCTCGAATATGTTTCTTTCTTGTAAGGTACATAAATATTTGGTAAAATCCAAATAGGAATGAAAAGAGCTCGAAAACAGAAGAAAAACCCTACAAAAGGAGTCGAAGACGACAGAAATTAATAACGCCAAATCGAGGACGCGAACGAAAGCTGAAAAACCGAAAAACGTTCCGTGCCGTGACCGCGGCCCCCAAATTCACGGTCGCGACACGCGTTCCCCAGCTTCTCCTTCCTTCGTTTGAAGACCATTTGATGCTCCCCCATTCTCGATAGAGAATTGAATATTCTCGGTACGAGCAGGAGATTTTAGAGGCATAGTTACACACTTTCATTTTCGACGAAAAGCGATCGTTCAGGTGGATAAAGACGTCCTTTCGCAACGGACACGATCCTTCACAACGGAGTTCGTCAAGTCAGTAGAGCCCTTCTACAAATGGATTGCTGACTTGAAGTGGGAAACTCTCTTTGGTATTCCCGGCCAAACCTACCCAATGCTTGTAACTGAGTTCCACAGAAATCTCAAGATTGCCAAGGACAACTATGACTACATGGTCAGCTCTATCAAGGGCATTGAGCTCACCATCACTCCAACGTACTTAGCTGATTTATTGAAGCTGAAAGCTGAGGGAACTGAGCTTCGAAAAGTTGGAGACAAGAAAGATGTGGACTATGACAAGGAGTACTGCAAGCCTAAGGGCTTTATCGGTGAAGTCTCTGCAACTTCCCTCTCACAACCTCAACGCCAAGCCCATTACATGATCATCAACTTTCTCTTTCCCAAGCTTAACTCAACAACATCTGCCTCCAACTTTGAGCAATGCATTATATGGAATATGCTAGAGAAAAACCCATTAAACATGCCGATCTTCTTGGTCGATGCGTTTCAACGCAGTACTGTGAAGCTCATACTGGGCTCACTCATTATTGCCATTCTCAAGGACCACAAGATCAGCCTTGAGGGTGAAACGTTTGAGGAAGGCAGTGAGATCACCGCTGAGTGTCTCAATGGTCTTATGCATAGCAGACCACAAGTGCCTAAGGGCAAGAAGACTGAGGCTACTGAGGGCATTGAGGCTGCCAAGCCCAGCAAGGGCAAGAAACGCAAGGCTGATGAGACTAAATCACCTAAGCCCAAGTCCCTAAAGGACATAACTAAGAAGGTCAAAGTCTCCAAAAATGACTCTGAGCCCACTCCCACTAAGACACCGCAAAAACGGCCCTCTACTGATGAGCCCCTAGAGGATGAGCAGCCTCTCAAGAAGAAACCAACCATCAAGGTCAAAGCATTGTCACCTGTGCCTTTGGCCGTAGCTATACCCGAGGACTCTCACTTCCTCAAATCCCAAGGGATGGCCACTGAGGTCACTCCCATTTCTACTTCTACTCCGGGTCAACAAGCACCTGCTGTGTTTTCTGTTCCTTCCACCACTGAATAATTCATTGACCAACAGGATGACCAAGTTAACCTTGAGGAGGAACCTGCCCAAATAAACCAATCATCAACACCTATTCCCTCTTCCTCTTCAAAACACAAACATCATCGGTCAAGCCGAGAAAAGAGGTATAAGAAGAAGAGCAACAAACCCAAAGTTCACTTCATTGATGAGGAAACGAATGCTGACATCACCTCTTTTGACCCAAACAACATTGAAATAATCTTCCCATTCTTCCAACCTACCACTCAGCTGACTGAGCCCTCAACTCAGGAAAAGCATGCCTCTGTTCCTGAACTAAAGGAACAAGCCTTATCTGAACCCAAATTGGCCCCCCAAGTATCCAACACCGTTGCTCCCCACTCTTTTGCTACTGAGCAAGTGACTGAGTCTTCTACTGTTGCTCCCAACTCATCTCATGTTGAGCACACAAATACTGAATCTGAAATTCATGCCCATCTCCTCAACCTCAAAATCAAACAACCATATAAGAGAAGGAACAGATTCATGAGCATACCACTAGCACCGAAGGGGAGATTCCTGCTCAGTCCTTCATCAATGCCACTGATGATGGTAAAAGGCTTCTCTAAGCTTCCTTTGACCTAGACAATGATATGGCAAGATATCAAGACTCAACTCCCGCAACCATATCTGTTGAGTCTACCCCACTTAGCCAGACAATGCAGTTACTAAACGAACTAAACAGCATCAAGACACTTCTAAATTCGTTAACTGCATTGGTCTCACTGCAACGTTACTCAGTGTTTGTTGACCACATGGCAGCTCTCAAATTAATGATGATTAAGCACATAAACTGCCTTGAGGAGAAGATCGTGGATCTATCCAATATGAACTCAGCTGCCGTGACTTCTGCTGAAGCCAACTCTCACTTCCAGCAGCTGACTACCGAAATATCCAAAGCTCAACATTCCATCATATCGACATCTGAGTGCACTATCGAATAGGTTGCTGAGGCCATCAGGCTTCTCAACATTAATCGTGCGGCGATGGAAACTATGGAAAAGAAGACCTCTTCCATTTACAACAACACAAAGGAAACTTATGGGCACGTCAAACATCTGACTCAGCAGCGTCAAAGTCAGGACAGTGCTGTGCTGACCCTTCATCAACAATGCATCTCTAAGCTCACTGATGCGATGTCTTATCACACGAAAGTGTTCCAATTCATCCTCAGCAACATGAGTGCAACTGGTGATGTGCCGTCATCTCAGATGGAAGAGGAACTGTCTATTTTCAACGGCCTCTCAGCAAGTGCAAGTGAGCTCAAAATGTTTTCATCCAAACTTTCACGAAGTGCTGCTGGTGGTCAGTCTCTCTCTTCCTCTTCACAACCTAGTACTGATGCAGGCAAAAAAGGGGAGAAAGACAAAGGGAAATCCAAGGAAGAACATAGGAGCCGTTCAACTGAGCAAGGAACTCAACAAATTCACTCCTCTTCCTCTGGTCCTAGACAGCAACAATAACAACAACAACAACGAAAGTCCAAAACTGTCCAAATGTAACATTAAGAAGTAGATAGACTCCTTAGATAGTTTGACTAGCTTTTTTTATCTTCTAGTTTATTTATGTTAAGTGTATAACTGCTGACTTGCTTATATGTTGTGTTGATTATATAGAACGTATCTTTTATCTATCATTTGTTGACTACTATATTCTGTCTATTATATTGCCTATGTCTAACTAATCTTGACTCGCTTATAATGTCTAACAGTTAAAAGATATTGAACAAATAACTCAACCTAATAACATAATAAAACTCATTCAAGTATAAGCCACTAAGTACTTTAACTCAGTAACCTTGATGACTAAATGTCACTTTCAACTCTGATACCTGAACACTCTTTTTTTTACAAGTATCAGGAATGAGTGAAATGAATATGTTCTTAGACCTGACCTGCTTCTGACCTCGAACTCAACCTTGCTAGTTAAACCTTAAACTGTTTAAAGCAAAGGTAAGTCAGTAGGCCAACCCTTATGGGGGAGATCTCAGAAGCAAAAGTAAGGTCATCAATCATAGGGGAGCTTCACGCTGAGTTTCTAGTTTAATATTTTTTGCCAACATCAAAATGGGGGAGTTTGTTGAAACATATTTCCGCAATGATTTTGATTTGACAAAATTATTTAAATTAGAATTGAATCCCTAAGATAAAATATTCCAACACATTAAATTTAAATGCTTTGATTTAATTGCTACTAATATGTTTGTTCAAGTGTTGTTTGAGTATTTTATTCACAAGTGTAAGAGACATTAAGAACAAAGCCCAAAGCCCAAAGCCCATTAAGCAATGTCAAGGCCCAAGCAAAGTCAAAACAGATTGAAAGCTTATGGATCAACTCAGCCCACCAAGAGGAAGGATCCAGAAGGCTTGCTAACTGCTTCACAATGAAGCCACTGAGTTGAACAGACAACAGAGAAAGCCGAAGTTGACTTAACAAACTTGGAGACAAAGGCTACCCAAATGAGGAAAGCTTCAATTGAGCCAGAACAGTTGTCGTTCCGCTGTCCAGGAATCTTTACCATAAATGGAGAGACAACCTGACGCGTATTGACTAAAAGCTTTTGAAGAACTGAGCAAGACAGAAAAGACTACTGTTAGACGAGGTGCCGCGGCCTAATCTCCCGGGCGGACCGGGGGTTGGACACCTCATGGCGACGTAAGGGGTGATTGGCGCCGAAAGCAACCAATCGTGGAATCAAGCTGTTCGGCAGGACCGGAGCTCGGAGATATGGAAGAGTCACCACCCACGAATGGGAAAATGAACACTGATCCCTTGCGGGAGACCGGTGTGGGTTCGAGAAACTTAGGTACGAGCCGAGAAGGCTAGCTCCTTTCCGGAGAAAGGCTACTAGGCACCCCGACATCGCCCGGTTATGAACCACCGGCCTCCTACTCAGCATGTTAGGCGATAACGGACTAATCGTATACTTCTTTAAGTTTAAAATTCATTTGAAACCTTTTCTTTCTCTTTTTTAGAAACCGTTTTGAGCATATATTATTGAAAAGCCACTTTAGTAAAGAATCACCCATTTACATCAATTTGATATACATACAAAGAGAGGGGAGGAAGAAAGAAGTGGTTTATTTACCACGGGATTTACATGTCGTGTTGCGTGTTAATTCTATACTAACTCATTTCCCCAAAACGAGTTTATTTACATGGTTCGTACCTTAATCGCCGTTGGAACGATTTAGGTACGTTTCAAAACCCCGTTTGATGAAGTTCACCCGAATCGCCGTTGGAACGACTCAAGTGTTTGAAAACGTTAAGGTAAAAAAACCTTTAATAAGAAAACGTGGTTAAGCATACAAGTCAATTTATTTTGTATAAATCATTAAGAAAACGATTCGAAAACTCTATTATTCACCATGAAAATGATTTTAATTACAAGGTTCGCTTAATCCGTCGTTGGAACGGACTAAGGTTTTAAAACGTGGTGTTTTGAGAAACAATTTGAAATGTCAAGAAAACACTATTTATTTACATTAGGAACCTCTAAAAATCTATTAGTTTAAATAATTAAATTGAAAATCCTTTTTGTGATTTATTTTCCCCTTTTTACTTAATGGATTCTTTACTTGTCATAATTACAACAATAAACATATTAAATCCAAACTCACTCCCAAATAAAGCCCATTTGAAACATGAACCCATGAATGACATGGACCCAAAAGAATAAACAAAATAATATAGGCATATATATATATACATTTTAGCCAAAAAGAAACATGAAATAAAGGTTAATGAAAAGATACTATATAATACATATATAAAAATACTAAATATAATACATTTTTACTTTAAATATGTGAAAATAATAAATAAAACCCCTAAATAAGAAAATATCATTTGTCTCCTAAATAGTTTTATCTAATAATAACTAATATAGCCCAAATAGCCCAAAACTATATATATACATACCTAATGTAATTTAAATGTCAAAATAATATCCATTTATCCACAAAATGTCTACTAATTAATCACTCCCAAAACACCCAAATAAATATCATTTTAAAATAAAATTCATTACCATTTAAGTAAAGGAAAAAGAAAAGAAAAGATATATATACATATACTTATATTTAAAATAAAATAAAAAATGATATATAAACATTCTAAATAACTATATGTATCAAATGTCTAAAAATAGTTTGAAAATATATATTACATAAATACACATATATATACAAAGGACCAAAAGCTTAAAAGTTAAGAAACAGGGACCAAAACAGCATTTTTTACATTCCAGCAGATTTACCGACGGAAAATCCGTCGGTTAACAGCAATTAGTGACAGAAACGGAAAATTACAGCAGCACTCCAATTGTTTCCAGATTTATTCAAAAGCTTTAAATTAAGTCTAGTTCAATCGTTTTGGATTTCCGAACTACCAAAAATGGATCATAGTCAATAACGGAAGTTCCTAAAACGACGTTTTTATTTTAAAACTTTATTTGGAAATTTCTTTAAATTAAAAACTTATAATTACAACGTTTTCAATACCCGAACTACCTTTTCATCGGGTCACGGTTCGTATTGGGATATCAAAACGAGGTTTTTTATTTTAAGACAAAACCCAATTTTATTCAACACGAGATGAAAATTAAATAAATACCCAAAATTAAATAAAAAGTGATAAAATAAATGAATAACTAAATAAATAAAAACATAACATCAAAATAAATAGAAGGAGGAAATAAATTAAATAAAATAAAAGAGTCTAGTCCTCGGATAATACCTTAAGTTCGGTATTGACGGTTGACGTCGATTGATTCCACGAATCGTGCTTTCCGATGTTTTTGATAAAATTTTAACTTTTAGGAGATTTGGAATTTTTAGGGAAAAAAATGTTTTTTCCCAAAAAATAAATTTTCTCTCTCTAAAAATGTGTAGAGTGAGAAAATCCTTCCAAAAAAAGCTCCTCTCTCAATGCATGGGGATCCGTGCCTTTTATAGGCATTTGGATCCCCGGCGGAATGGGTGACGCCCGAGAAAAATCGGGAGTCGCCCAAAAGGGTTGGGCGGCCGCCCAAGGCATGTTGGGCGGCCGCCCAACAATTGTTGGGCGATCGCCCAACAGCGTTGGGTGAGCGCCCAACAATCGTTGGGCGCGCGCCCAACCGCCGTTGGGCGTTCGCCCAACGATCGTCGGGCGTTCGCCCAACGACCGCCGGGGTGCGCACGTCCCGTGGCCGTCGAGCGCGCGTTCCGCGCCGCCGGGCGCCCACGCATTGCGGCCGCCGAACGCGGGTTCCACGCTGCCGGGCGCACACGCCCCGTGGCCTACGAGTGCGCGCTCCGCGCCACCGGGCTCGTGCATCGCTCGGACGTCGAGCGCGCGCCATTCGCGGTTGGACGCGTGCGTCCGACGCACGTCGAGCGCGTGCCCCGTGCTGTCAAGCGGGCGTCCGACTTTCGTCGAACGCCCGTCGGCTGCCGCTAAGCACTCGCACCATGCCGCTAAGCACTCGTGAGCCATCCGATCGACAACAGCGACCCGCCGTAACTTTTTCTTCCTTATTATGTACTTATTATTTTTTTTGTTTTTTTTCAAAACTTCCGGAATCAACCGCTTCAACCGTCTTGTTTTCAGGTTTTCGTCACAGGTCCTCCGACTCGGTGTCTACAGTTGCCCCTACTTTGCTATTTTGACAGTGATGTGTGTGTTTTGAAAACGTTTTTTGCTAACGCAACACATGCAATGTAAAACATATAAAAAGTAAAAGACACGTAAAGAGTAGGAGGGAGAATACCTGACCTTCGCGCTGCGCGTTCCGGTGTCGTTTTCCGATTCTCTCCAGCCTTGCCTCTGAATCGGCCGTCGGTGGATGTTTTTCTCTCGGAATCTAGCGTACGTTGACTATGGGTAAGAATGGCTCAAAAGCAATTTCGGTGCACGACCGTGAGTAAGAGGGCTCAAAAGCGATTTCGGCCTACGACCGGGGTAAAATGGCTCAAAAGCAACTCTGGTCTACGACCGTGGGTAAGATGGCTCAAAAGCGACCCTGGTCCACGACCGCTGGTACAACGGCTCAAAAGCAACTCCGGTCTGCGACCGTGAGTAAGATGGCTCAAAAGCAACCCTGGTCCACGACCGTGGGTAAAATGGCTCAAAAGCAACTCCGGTCTACGACCGTGAGTAAGATGGCTCAAAAGCGACCCTGGTCCACGACCGCGGGTACAACGGCTCAAAAGCAACTCCGGTCTGCGACCGTGAGTAAGATGGATCAAAAGCAACCCTGGTCCACGACCGCGGGTAAAAATGGCTCAAAAGCAATTCCGGTCTGCGACCGTGAGTAAGATGGCTCAAAAGCAACACTGGTCCACGACCGCGAGTAGAACGGCTCAAAAGCAAATCCGGTCTAAGACCGTGAGTAAAAATGGCTCACAAACGAGGATTGTCTCTAAATTCTTCTACAACACTGTTATCTGTATTTTCTCACTGGAGCTAGCGTCTCGGAGGTTTAATGGGAACGTGTTTTAGTCTGGAATGATATAGACTAACGATTATTTTTCTGTTGACTGTCATCTGTATTTTGACTGGTGTCACTGTTCTGTAAAGATTGGCTGTTGTCTGGAGTTCATATCTTGATAGTATTGGTTGTTGACTGGGAGAAATGCAGGCTGAAACGGACTGCAAATCGGAGGTCTGTGCACCCGGTAATTAATTATTTACTTTTTACCTTTATGTCACATCGTACCTTTTTCAGTATTTACGGGAATGCCATTCCTCTTCCCTATATAAGGTGGTAGGGTTCCATTTCAACCCCACACCTTCTCTCTCTTCTTTCTCTCTCTAGATTTTGATTTGGATTATTCTCGGGATGGATTTGGATGAATGCGATGGCACGAGAGGCATGGAGGAGGTTTACGTGAACCTGGATAGAGTGGACCCTTTCCACGATCCTGAGACACATCTGAGCCGGACACGCTGCAACGAGGTAAGTACTTTCTCACTTTTTCGTTATTTGATTCAAATTCTAGGCTTTAGTATTCCTATCCGAACATGATTTGCATGCTAACATTTAGATTGCCTTAAAGGACTTTAGCTAGAAAGCGTGAATTTCTTTACTTACAAGTAACACTTGTTTATTTCTGTGTAAGAATGCGCGCTATATGCATGTGAATAGTAAAACTACGAATTTACGCATGCTAATAGTAAAGACAATGTGAATAGTAAAAATGCGAATAGTGAAAACATGAATAGTGCACGTGAATAGCAAAAACGTGAATAGTGAAAACTTAACTAATGCATGTAAATAGTAAAAACGTGAATAGTAAAAACGTGAGTAGCAAAAACGTGAATAGTGAAAACTTAACTACTGCACGTGAATAGTGAAAACGTGAATAGTGCATGTGAATAGTAAAAACGTGAATAGTGCACGTGAATAGTAAAAATGTGAATAGTGTACGTGAATAGTAAGATCTTAACTAATGCACGCGAATAGTAAAAACTTAATTAATGCTCCTTATCAATGCGGACGAGAGTGGATTAAAGAATAAAGAATTAACTAAACCTTACATAAACGACCCTAAAGGAGAGATTTTTACAGAAAGTTGGTCCAAATTGACCAGATGTCTCTAGGTTAGACCCCGATTGAAAGAATAACTAGTCCTAACGTGTTTTCATCAAACGTACGCTTAGGAATCACATTTAAATTTTTCTGTCTTGTTCTTTCTAGTTCGTCGAGATTTCTGGGACTACGGCCGAGATCCATACGTGGTATGCTATGCTAGGCGCCGCGGCGAGAGCCCGTGTGCGTGAGTTGGGCTTCGAGCCCTTTATTTCAGCGTTGCCCCGCACCAACGGGGTGTGCGATCGTTTTGGCCTACGTGCCTTATGCGAGCGGTGGGTTGACTCGACCCACACCTTCCACCTTTCTTTTGGGGAGATGACTATCTCGCCCAGAGATTTCTCTTTGCTGACAGGGCTGCGGGGGAGTAGCACTCCAGTTCCCTTTCGTTTTGATATGATGCGACCGCGGGTCGACCGCGCTAGGCTAGCTGCTTTGATTGGGCCGGGAGTTTACCCAGGCGCCAGATCTTCTCCAGCGAAGTTTGTTTCTACTGCGAGCCTTTTGAGTCGCCGGGATTTTTGCGAGATGGACGATGCTGACTTGGCAGTTCGTAGTTTCCTAGTGTATACCCTGAGTGAGATGATTTTCCGCACCAAGAGCGGAAAGGTACACGCTGGTCTTATTCAGGCTCTCAGTGATTTGGATGCGGCAGCGTCTTATGATTGGGCGGGAGCGAGCCTAGCCTTCTTATATAAGTTTTTGGATTTGACTTGCCGGAAGCGCAAGGACTTCGGTGGTTACACATTTGCCCTACTGGTACGTGACGCATCCTTGACTCGCCCATCTTATCTTCTTCGCGCTTTTACGTTCATGACCCTTGTTTTTACCGCAGGTTTGGGCGTACGAGAGGCGGATTCTTCCTAGCCAGTCTCGGCCTCGACCACGAGTACCGAGGCTCCCTCTCATGACTCGGTGGAGAGAGTTTGACCTAGGCGCAGAGAAGAGACGGACAGTGGCGCGGCTCCTAGACTGGATTGACTCGCGGACCCTGGGACAGGTAGATATCTTCTAGTCGTGCTAGATTCTTGTTTGATCTGACCTGACCCCCCTTTTATGTTTTCAGATCAAATTCAGGTGGGACGACCTTGACTTCGGTCCCGACTACATGTACGTGACTTTGATCCAGGAGAAGCAGTGCGTGCTCACTGGCCCCTGCGTGCGGGCTTGGTATTTGGGCGACCGGGGCATCACCGGGATTAGGGACGCACACTGGTCACCCGGCGAGATTCCCATTTCCATGTTCGCGGTGCGGACCATGCCCTTGTCGGTCATCCGTCAGGACTTGACCCGCCGGTTCGTCGGTAGAGAGGTGTGGGTTCATACCGGGGGCCGTGATCTTTACCTATCGACTCTGTTGAGCGCGAGGGATGCCCCAGCGGCGGCGATGGAGGTGGATCCCGTGGCAGACGTATTTTCGCGGGAGGCTGTCGCGGCAGTCTTCGGTCAGGAGGAGGTCCCGATGAGTGGTTCAGCCTATTTACCTTTATTCATGAGATGGTTAGCGGTATTTATTGTGTTTTTATTTGCAGGACGGTTCGTCGGACTTCTTTGACGGCACTCGAGCTCAGACATCTGCGGGCGAGCCACCCTACTATGTCGGCGAGTCCTCCAGTGCTGCCCGACCGGAGAGGTCCTGCTTCGGTGTGCCCGTTTCGGACTACGGGAGAGATTTCGCCACCGTTTGTTATGATGAGTCCGGGGCAGCATATGCGGTTGTCGAGATGGCTCGTCCCATCTTCACATCGAGGGTGCCATTTGACCCTCCCGACGCTTTGCAGACTACGAGAGAGACTTGTACAGATTATGTGGGACTATCCGGTTACCTCCGAGACCGCCTCAGCTTTCGCTATGCCGATCACCTGGTATGTATCCTTACTTTATTTTAGTGTAGTGGAATGCATGCATGTATGTATGATTTCTGTTCTTGCCTATGCTGGTTCGTTTTTTTTTTTTTTCACATCTGTTTTTCTTCTTTTTTTTTTCTTTTTTAGAGCGATCTTCACGCCCATGAGCGGAGACGGAGTGAGTCGGTGCGGGAGGCCGATGCCAGGGTTGGCCAGGTGTACCAAGAGCGGAACAACCACTGGTCGGAGGTGATGCGGAGGGAGACTGCTGGACGTCTTGTCGTTGAGGAGAGGGCGCGTGATGAGACGATTGGACGCCTCGCTGTCGAGGAGAGGGTGCATGTTGAGACCACAGGACGCCTCGCTGCCTAGGAGAGAGCACGAGTTGCTGAGGAGAGGCTCCGAGTTACCGAGGAGACCTTATCTGCGGAGCGGGCATCGCATTTGAGGGGGTTTGAGGCCTACTGGGACTTCCCTCCATATTAGGCTTATTATGTATTGCTTTGTAGTTTTCATTAGAGTTACCCCGATGTATAGCTGATGTATAGGGAGCGGGGTCGATAGCAGGTAGGCTTTTTTATTGTGAAAAGTAAGGTAGGAAATGTATAACTCATGATTCATATTTCCATGCATTCAGTAGATTATGATGATTCCAATCATTCTCGTCAAATATATTCATGCCTTTATTTATTTACAAACAACAGAAATACTTAGCCTCTTATACATTGTTTTTGTAATTGCTCAAGTTATAACTGCTGTTACCAGGACCCGCCTTTCGGTTTTCGGATCCCGGCAATTTTTCTCCTCTCCTTTTACTATTCCGGAATTTTCAAATGAGTGCCCTTTCGGGTTTTCACCCACTGGGATGTCCCTTATTGTTGCATAGGCCGCCCTTGACGGGTTTTCAACCTATCGGGAATTTTTCTTTCTTTTTTTTTTCTTACGAAGAGTATTTCTTAAGCCTATCCAGGTTGGTAGGTTCGGAGAATTCCATGCCGTCCATGGTAGTTAACTTCACCGCTCATTTGCTTAGTATCTTCTTCACGATGAATGGCCCTTCCCAGTTAGGTTTAAACTTGCCCCTATGGTCGGTGTGCGTCACACGAATCTGTTTCAGCACCAAATCTCCTTCTTTGATAGGACTGGTCTTGACCTTTTTATTGAAAGCTCGAGCCATCCTTCTTTGATATAACTGTACATGGTAAAGGGCTTCCATCCTTTTCTCGTCAACTAAAGCCAACTGCTCACATCGCCTCTTCACCCATTCCGTCTCGGGGATTGCGATTCTCAACGATCGCTTTTCGATCTCAATGGCCAGTATTCTTTTTGGATTGAGCATTGAAACATTAGGGCCCTTGTGGTGTTCATAATGTCCAGATGTTTCCTCTCAACCCTCCAGTTCTGCTGAGGGGTCTCTGGGCAAGTTGTTTGATGTAGGATGCCATGGGTAGCATAGTAGTCATTCATTGTGAACTCTGGCCCATTGTCTGATCTGATTATCTTGATGTGCACATTGAACTGCCTGTGGGCATAGGTGCAAAACTGTTGCAACCTAGCTCTCGCCTCTCCCTTTGTTTTAAGTAAACATAACCAAGTATACCTGCTATAATCATCTAGGATAGTTAGAAAATAGTGTTCTCCTGAGTATGATTCCTTGATGGGACCCTAGATATCAACATGAACAATTTCTAAAATGTGCTTGGCATCATGATTGCTTGAAGAAAAAGGAAGTTTCTTTTGTTTAGCCCTTTGACAAATATCACAGGGTTTTCCATTAATTGAAAAGAAGTCATTACAAGGAAGACCTAAGCTTTTCAATCTCTCATAAGAGGGATGCCCAAATCTCATGTGCCATATATTAGCTTTGATTGAAGAAACAGAAGACAAAATACTACTAGCTGATACATTAGAAATCCTAGGCAATGGATACTCTAAATAATATAGCCCTTCATGCTCATTAGCCAAGCCAATCTTCTCCCATCTTGTAGTGTCCTGTAGCAGGCATTTTGATCCAGTTATTACCACACATATATCACTAGAGCTTAATAATTTGCTTGTAGAAATCAGGTTATACTCGAAATTAGGTATGCATAACACTTGGTGCAAGATAAGCTTAGGACTGAGCACAACAGTTCCTATATACTCAACCTTGACTTTATCCCCATTTGGCAAACCAACATCACAGTTATCAATTGAAACATATGTATCATAGTAATTGATATCACATATTATATGGTCTGTTGCTCCTGTATCAATGATCCACTGTGTTCTTGCAGTTTTATCAAGTATTGAGCTAAGGACTTTACCAGAGGTGTCACTTTTGATGAAGATGTTGACACTGGCTCCTGAGGTGGATCCCTTGCCACGCTGGCTCTGCTGACCCTGAGGAATGAGAGCTACAAGTCTCTGATATTGCTCTCTGGTGAGTGTAAACTGTTCATTGCCTTGTGATTGATCATCCTTAAAAGAGTCTTGTTCACCTTCATCCTTGCATTGATTTGTTGCATTTGCCTTTGATTGAGATCCCCATGTAGTTGTTATTTTTGAATCGATTGCCATAACCAGGAGGGTATCCATGCTTCTTGAAGAAGATTTCCTCTATGTGTCCTGTGTTACCACAGTATGTGCATAAGGATCCTTAGTTGTTCTTCTTGTATCCCTGGTTCATGCCATTCTTGTTGCCCCTTGACTTCCCTTGTGAGTTTGTAAACCCAGCAAAAGGTGTGCCTTCATGTGATTCATTGGTTGTGTGTGATAGACCAAGCTGTCTTTCATGTTGTGTTGCCAATGCCAAAACCTTATTCATGTTTGGTAATGGATCCATGAGTATGATCTGTGAGCAGATGGTGCTGTAGGATTCATCCAATTCTTGAAGAAATGTCATGACTTGATCTGCTCCTTGTTGATCCCTTAGGATTTTGAAAGCATCACAGTTGCAAGCTGGTCTGCAGGTACAAACTGGCATGGGCCTGAGGTTCAGAAGCTCATCATATAGTATTTTCAGGTTTGTGAAATACTCTCAAACATTGTTGTTGCCTTGCTTGAAGCTGTGAATCTCTCTTCGTAGCTCAAGAATTCTGAGAGAGCCAGTTTGAGAAAATCTTTCTCTTAAATCATTCCAA
Source organism: Euphorbia lathyris (assembly GCF_963576675.1). Classification (NCBI taxonomy): domain Eukaryota; kingdom Viridiplantae; phylum Streptophyta; class Magnoliopsida; order Malpighiales; family Euphorbiaceae; genus Euphorbia; species Euphorbia lathyris. The sequence continues at coordinate 47,368,274 of NC_088913.1, forward strand.
ACAAGGTAAGCCTTGTCTATCCACATAATACTCCTTGCTATTGATGGTGATATAGCATGTGTAAGCCAGGACATCACCATGTTGTTAACTCGCTCCCACTGATTGTACATATTATCCCCTGTTGCAGGAGTAGTAATGGTGCCATCCACAAAGGAAAATTTGTTTTTGGACATTAAAGCAACCTGAACAGATCTGGACCACTGGTGGTAATTTGGTCCGGTGAGAGGTTGTGACACCAGAGCTAAAGCTGGTGTTTCTATGGGAGGAAGATGATATGGGCTGCTTGTAGGAATGATAGGAGCTGCAGCCATGATTAATAAAGAGTAGAAAGCTATTCAAGAAGCTATTCTTGCTCTGATACCATGTTAACAATGAGGTAAGAATAAAAAATTCTTATAACTTTTCTCATTAATTTGTCTGCTCATGATTGCAGGAATATAAAGAGAAGGATTGAAAATGGCAGTACAGGAAAGGACAATTACAGCTAGCAAATCAAAACCAGGTACAATTTGTTAAAACAGAAAAGAGAGAGAAAGTGTAGAAGACGTGGAGAAGAGGATTGGAATTTGGTGAATAAATGAAACGGTTTGTTTCATGTCTTTTGTGTTGAAGACAAAAGTCTATTGCAATGTTACCGTTGAATTGATTTGTGGGAATTTGGGAATTACCCAAATTGGTTAACCTGCAACTTCAGTTTCTGCAAATTAACAGGCTCTTTCTTTGACAAAGGAGTGTGTTGAGGTTGATTAAGCACTGCCGGATGTGCATTTTCTTTTAAAACAATTTGGAATTATTTCAAGAATAAGCTAATGCCATCAACATCATCCAAATGTTTAAAGCAATCTCACATTCTGCTTATAAACTACTTTTCCTCATGTTTCCTCTGTGTCAAATTCATAGCTTTATCTGGCCTTGACTAGAGAGATTTGTCCTGTGTTAATTTGTACTTTTTCTGCATCTTGAGAGATGGCAAAAATTGGATTCACCATTAAATTCATGATTGAGTGTTGGCATCATTTCTGGTCCCACCAAGCGTGCCATTTATGTTTCGCCTTTTTTGGAATTGGATGAGTGTGCCAGTAATTTTGTAAAAAAAAATTAGAAAAGCTTAAGATTCGCAACTAAATTTACGGGATTAAGATTAATTGAAGGAAAATATGCCAAAATTAAGAATAAAAATGTTTGGATAATCGAAATTGAATTCTGAAATTGAAAGTATTACAGATATAGGAATTGAATTGAAAGAACTTGGAAGTGAAATTGAAAGAAAGTGTAGAACTAAGAATTGAAAGGGAAATGTAGAACATATGAGTAAAAGTTGAAAGAAATTGATAAAATTGAGTCTGATTGTTGTTGAGATTTTTTTTGAGATTGTTGAATCCCTTTTTCTTCTGCCAAAACCTGTATTTATGGTGTAAAAAATAAATAGGTAACCATCCAGCAAGTAAGTTTCACGTTTCAACAAAGAAGTTTCGTAACTGCAAACCAAGGTTGCTCCTAACTGTTGTCCCCCACTAACCCATGTTCCAGCTCCACTAAATCTGCCCTAACTTTCACGCCAAATGCTACTGATGTTTTTTTGATTTAATTAGTCAATTGCACATTTCAGTCAGAACTTTTAATAAATTACTAAATCGGTCCAAAACTTTAAATGTTACACAATTTTTGACGGAAAGGGTAATTAATAAAATAATTACAAATTCAAGCTAGAATAATTAGTAAAATTATTCGGCCCAAATTTCATCAATTATATAATTTAGACCGAATTGAATAATTAATTATGAAATTGACCCAAATTAAAATATGGGTGAAACAATATACTAAGGGTATTTTTGAAAAATATGTAATGGAAGAATCTAATTTGATAGTATATCTATGAATGAGTGTAAATATATAAATGGACCTCTCCTAAAATCGTTTTGTAAATTACCCGTATAAATATACAATAATAACAGTGTGAACATAGATAGAAAAATGATACGAGTACAGGTTCCTTTAACTGCGAAAACTGAATGTTTTTATATTTACACTTAAAATCTTATATAACCATAGTAGAAAATTGTGAATAATTAAGTGATTGTTAATGCACAACATCCTTGAGTTGGCGATTGAAACATTATTAGATATTTCTTGACCCTTATTAATATGTATGAGAATATAATAAAATATATAGTTGGGTCTTATATATTAATTTTAAAATTTACGTTGAATTGGTATGGTAATTTGTTAAAGGAATGTCAACAATTAGAAAGATGCATTTGTTTGTACATACTTGAACCTCCAAGGGTCTGGAATGTAATTACACGAGAAGTAGGAGTTGTTATAATAAAATTGATTTGAAATTCTATGTTAGGAAATGGAATGGGATGAGAAACGTGTAAATATATATGTGAATAAATGGAAGAGTTGAATAGAGATTCACAATAATATTTAAAAATTCAAGGTATTGAGATAATTGAATGGAATCACGTGTAGAGGAGTAAGGTGCAGAAAAAGAGCTGTTGAGTAATATAAGGAAAGTAGGTTAGTGTTGTGTAATCCAATCCAAGGAATAGAGAATATAAAGGAAGTCTGGTAGCTACAGAAAAAAAGAAAGAAAGAAAGAATTAATGGGGATGAAGAAGAGTGTAATTATTATTTCATTTGCATTTGGTATTTGTTTGTTAGGTAGCTATGCCTATGCGAAAAACAGCCCACAAGTAAAAGAGTACCTGAGTGCCCACAACAAAGCTCGGGGTGAGATAGGAGTACCAGAATTGGTATGGAACAAGACATTAGCTGCTGATGCTGAAGCCTACCTGAGGTCTGAGCTTGTTGGACATTGTGTTCTTCATGTTGATCTATCTTCAACTGGCATCAACGTTGAAGTTGGAGATTTTAGCTTAACACCCTCGGCTGCTATCAAACACTGGCTCCACTGTGCTACCAATTCCTGTTGTGCCGCTTATACTCAAGTCCTCTCCACTACCTCTTCCACTCTCGGTTGTTCCTCAGCTCGATGCCTTAATAATGAATGGATGACGGCTGTTGTCTGCAAGTATCATCCTCCTGCTCCTCCTCCTCAATAAATATAACTATCATCTTTCTACTTTTCTTCAATAAATTATCATTGTTTCTATATATGTATCATGCCTTGTTCAATATTCATGATTAACGTATAAACAATTGTCTCATGGGACAAATAATATTTCCAAAATTGCATATATAACATATGTTCCACATATTTGGATTTTTTTTTTTAATGTTTTGCATGTGTGTTATACGTATATGTTAATTATTTATCACTGATGAGCGATTACATGATGCATATGTACAGTGATTATAACATGATAAATAATTGAGAAAAAAATCCGTTAATAATTTCTGAAATTGGTCCAACTTGAAAAATATTACAAGTAAAATTACACAATTTTAGATATTAAGAGTAAAATTACTCTTTACGGACAACGTTACAAATTTACGTTATCTATCTAACCATTTTATAAGTGACATAGAATATGCAGCTCTAGCTAGTTCGTGAGTCATAACATTCATAGAACGACCAACAAATTTAACACTAACATCATTAAAAGAAGAAAGTAAAGATTTACAACCCCCCCAAATAAGGTCATATGCTCACCGAAAAAAAGATTGTCTAAGATGCTCAACCACTATATTGTCGCATCAGTCTCAACCAAATAATTATCCAAGTCATAACTTTTTAGCCAACTAAGAGCCTCTTTAATCCCCACATCTTCTTTATCTCTCGCAAAATAATTACCCAACAATAACTTCGAAAAAGCCCTACAGAAAACACTATTACTATCATGCAACGCAACCCCGTACCAAGTAAACTTGATCCTGGAATAATCGATGCACCAATTTTAAGCTTCAGAAACATCGCATGAGACTTAGCCCAACGTGAAACAGAATCGGACCTGTAATCAATCCTTTGTTGACATAAATTGTTAGATCTGAGTTGAGCATCTTGCCACTCTTTCATACCCGAATCGAATAGCTAGTGAATTCCTAAGCCCTTTCTAAACAAATTTCTTCTCGACTAGTTGTCCTACACAACTATGGCACAGACATAAGATTGATCAAAACCTAAGGAAGAAAAAACATAACACATCCAATCAAAAAAATTGAATGCATTCTTAGACAACACCCCTGCCAAACCCTCAGCCTGTTAAACACTAATATGTATACACCCGCAAACCATATGCAAAAGACTTCCAACTTCCACATCACATAAAACACACAAGGGATTAAGATTAATATACCTCATAATAAGAGCTTCAATTGTAAGAATAACTTCATTCCAGCCCTCTAAATCAAATTTCAAACTTTAAGAGGAACTTTCAGTGCCCATAACCGCTTCCAACCCGAACTAGTTGCATTAGTTTGTAAGTTGCAAAGCCATCTATAAGCACTACACACTTAATAATTACGATCATGTTTAAAGCTCCAAAATCAACCATCTTAATCAATTGAAGAAGATAAAGGAATGCTAAGAATATTACCTTGATCCTCATAGTTAAACATATCTCTAGTAACATCTACATCCACCTTTATCCTACAGTGAAAAGTGAAGAAACACGCATGACAATCAAGGGGGAATTTTAGTGGTTAGTCGAGGATTAATTGAGGATCAATTAGATTGGTATTTTTATATTTTCAAATTTTTATAAATAAATTATTATATAAATACAATTAAAATATGAATTGTACTATGTAAAAATAATAATATAAAATATTTTAGACAGAACAACATACATGTTTTTCAAAAATACCCTTATATATTAATGTCCTTAAAAATGTACCAACAAAATACATTAATAACTGATAATGATGGAAGTAAACACTGACACATGGAGCGTTAAAAGACTTCATATCCAATAAACCACGTTAGCCTTCAGATCCAACATACTTCCATTTTCCATAAAGGAAGACCCTCCTGCCAAACATATAGAGACCATCCTGATGACATCTATTAGAAGAAGACTCCTTTTGAAGGAAGACTTCTCTTAATAGAGGAAGGATTCCTAATAAGAATGGATTACTAGGAGAAGAAGGATTCAGAAAACTATAAATAGACCGGAATGGAAAAACCCTAGAGGTACATTAACATCACTATCTCACAAGTAATTCATCACCTTTAACCCTTCCTACCATTGCTTACTTAGGCATTGATGGGTCATGGAGCAACAACGCACTCGAGGTGATCCCTACTCCAACGGCTTCAACTAAGGGATAAATGTACCCCGTCGTTATCAAGTAATAAATCTGGTTAAGTCCAACTATCGAATCCACGAGATTTATATCCATTAGAATTAAACTACTCGGTTCCATACGTTCTAGGCGGTGAATACTTTATGTTGATTTGGGTAACAATTATAAACTACTCCTAAACTACAGGTGAGACAATTTTCATGCGTTTCAAGCCCTTATGAGGTGATACAGATGGTGTTAAGTTACAACACGTGATAAATAATATTTCAGAATATATACGAGTAACAGTTTACTCTTGCAAAGACAATTATATGCAAACAAACCAAATCTGAGAAGTTCTTAGATCGTTGTTCCTTCTGAAGGCGACTCTAATTCTTAGGTTTAAAAAATAGGGCCCGTAAGTTCCGTGGCTTGTCAATTCCTAAGGTTTCCAAGTTTCCAATTCTGGGTACGACAACACCTATGTGAATCCTAATGGATTTCAGAGTTTGCAATCAACCTACACAATAATCAATTATGAGAAAAAAAACCAAGGAATAAACATCAACACGTATAGTGAAACTGAAAAGCGTAAATCATATATTATAACTGTGAAAAGCGTGAATGTGGAATACAACCGAATCTAGCATATAGGAATAGTACAAACTAGTTAACAATGTAAAAGGGAAGAAGAATCATCCCTTAGAACTAGCTAACCGGACTCAAGGTCGTCGCTTCACATTCGAAGGTGGAACTCTCGAGCTTGGGGAACAAGGATGAAACGTAACTTCGTCGGGGGAACGAGAGAATTACAACAAGCTCTTAAGGTGTAAGGAACTTTATTACATGAAAATTGAATGCCTAATTGAGTGCCAAGTACTCCTATTTACATAGAAATGAAGCTCAGACATGATCGTAATTACATTTCATTTCGGCCGTTTCACATATAAAATGTTGAATTTTGGTCCCACTTGGCGTGTGGCTACCTCACACGACGAGTGGGCTTGCTTCTAGCCCATTTCAGGCAAAATTCGACGATTAAACAACTACTTCAAGCTTCCCACACGCTATATGGGCCACCCACACATCGTGTGGGATAGTCACATGGCGTGTGGGTTGCATGTTGACCAGGGAAATTTTCCAAAAAGTCTCTGTTTAATTGTCGTTCTTGTCTGTTTCACACCCATACATTGAGTTAACTTCCCACACGTCGTGTGGGGTTCTAGAATGGTATTTTCTTGCTTTCACACGGTGTGTGATTCGTCACGTCTGTGCTATTTGTTTGTTTCTTGCATCTTGCGTGTTTCTTAAGCCTATAAAATACAATCATTGAACTCCAGATTACTTGATTTATTTATTTACTTTATTTCTAACGAAACGAGATTCAAAATGATTAAAATTAACTAAAAGTACACATTTTATTACAATTCATTGATTTGTTGAAATATACGAAGAACTAATCACAAATCATCATTATTAGCTTAAGAATAAACCATAATTCACCCTAAAAAGATAGGGATAAAATGTCCCTATCAATCTTCTCGGACTTTAAGGCTTTACTTGTCCTCAAGTAAATGTAGTCAAAGAACGAAGGATTGAGGTGTTGACAAACAAACCATTTCTCGATTTAACTAAGTGTATGATTCCGAAACTAAGATTTTATGAGAAGAGTTTAATGAGCATATGTGTGAACTAAAGGATTACCAACTTCTCGTTTCAAAATTTCATTGCTTAATCTTAAGAGGCAATATTAACATAATTTGATTATCTACAGGAAACTCGATTGCACCTCACCGAGGTATTTCACTCAATCACACAAATTTTGGGTGGTTATAATGAGGTTGAGGATTTTTAGACAGGTTAGAAGTTAATTTGTGAGACTCAAGTTTGAGCACTAATTTTTCGGATTTGCATCATGATTTGTTGGTTATCTAGCAATTTGTATAGATAATGACCGAAAGTGCTCGAAAGATCTTGAAAATTCTTGAAACTCTCTTATTTGATTTTATTTTGTTTTTCGAATGTGCCACAAAAACTATTTCAGTTACAGTTTTATACTTTTTGCTAGTAGTTGGCTTTTTAGCAATTGATGCAATTGTTTTGAATTTTTTTCGATGTTCATAGGTGTAAGAAAAAAAGTTGGATAATGGCTCAAAAGGGTTTTTCTAAGGGTTATGAAAAACAAAAAAAATAAAAGAAAGAATTAACCTAAGTAATTTTATCATCTACTGTACTTATACCGAAATAGACGTACTTAACCCAGTATTTGGTACAAACTGTTGAAACACAATTTCCACAATGAATTAAAAAGAAAGGGAATTAAGTAAAGGCCTTGAATGGGACTAAAAGCCCAAGAATCATTTCGGTCCAACAGCTGGAACAATCTAAAAGCTGAGTTTAAGCCCAAAAGGCTAATTCATCCAGAAGATGAAGATCAAACCAAATCAGGAAAGATCAACGTTGACCCTGGACAATGACATTACACCTCTATATTGGGAAAGAAGTACAAGCATCAAGCTTCTTGTCCCCTGAACATTTGGAATCTTTACCTCATTTGAGCAAACAATCAGACTGCTTTTGGCATAATTCAGTAGCACGTTGTCTCCTGAAGATCGAAGGAAAAGAGAGTTCGACGGTGGGCTTTTTGTATTGAGTTCAGATGATGAAAGCGACAGAAGGAGTGTTTCCCTCCAACGGTCTTTTTGAATTTCGAAAAGATCCCTCCTCAAGTGTCACTATAAAAGCCCCATCAAAAGCTTCATTTGGACTTGATCATCAACGCTGAAATCAAAAGAGAATCATTTTTGAAGTTCCAAAAAGCAAAGCAAAAAGCTCATACACATTTATGGTTTCTTTATTTGTGTAATAGCTAATAGATTTACATTGTGTTCTAAGTTAGAACAACTTTATCAATAGATAAAAAGATCAGAAGCTTTTCTGTTCACTTCGGTTATAAGTGAATAGGTTGAGAGGTAGATAGATAGCTGAGTGTGGAGTGTAAAGGACGGTACTTTACAGAAGCTCTGTATCTATTGTAAAGGTTTGTGCTATACCTGTTGAAAGAGTTCTCTAGTGGATTAAAACCCAGAAGAAGGTATTTTGGGGACTGGATGTAGGCAGGAGGCCGAACTAATATAAATCGCTGGGTAACTATTTCTCTAACCCTTTACTTTACTTCTGATATATTGCTTGCTTGTCTTAAAAATCTAAGTTGCGCTTCGTACTATTGTATGCAATAGATCGCATAATCTTTAAGTCAACAGAAGCTCTTCTAGTTAAGTAGCCTTCTGTTTAAGAAAGTTGAGAAGCAGAAACAAACTTCGTTTATCTGCTTAACGCAGTAAACAAAGATTGCCTCTGATTCAGAACCTGCCTTTATCTTGTGCTATTGAATTAATTTGTGAGAAATTTATTAAGAGTTAAATTTACCCAATAGTTACATCCCCCCCCTTTGGAACTAAACTCTAACTCACAAGGGACCAACACAAACTCTATGACTCAAGTAAAGCAAAAGCTCTCAAAATTGTGAAGGAAATAGAGTTTTCGTGTGAACTCTTTTTGCCTCAAGATCTCTCACAATAATTTTGGGTTTATTTTGTGCTTTTGAGTTTCTTAAAAAATTTCGAAAATCCATCTTTATTGTCTTTTTAAGGTTAATTAACAAAATGCCTCATGAATTTGGAACTGTTGAATTCGTTTTTCTTAGGCACGAATTTTGTCTACTCATAAATTGCCTAGTTTCGGAATCAAAACTTAATATTTCTCAATTGAATCAATCATTCGCATCAAGTTATTTATTTTTTTAGGATAAATAATGAAACCAAATTTTGGAGGTGGCGATAGGTTCGATTTAATCTCGAGATATTTTTATATATATATATATATATATATATATATATGTTTTTATTTTTATGTATTAAAATTTTATGAAATTACTAACAAAAATTATGAAACACATACAAAACATACGAAATGTGTAATGACATAAAAACATAAAAGAAAATTCAAAACACCGAAAAGAATTAGCACACACGAACACTGTGAGGGTGTCACTACCCCTCCGTATTGTACTAATTCCAAAAGTACAAAATAAAAACATAAAACAAAATCAAACATGGAAAGAAAAACTCTCTTCTCGTTTTCCCTTCTATTTTACACGGTGTATATGCGACTCGATATGCCCTCTAAACTAGATTCATTTTAAAATTAATTTTGGATATTAAGGGGTTTTTTTATTTTTTTTTAATTATCATTTTAAAAAAATGGACAAATAGAAAAACGATAATATAAATACATATAAATAATGGTTCGAGGAATTCAAACCGTCGCTACGTTTATAGTCGAGTAGCTCAACTTTCTCGTGTTTACAGCTATTGTAGGAAGTCCGTGTTGGAACCCAATGGATCCGAACCCTTACATTTTGAGTCATTATTTGACTGTACTCTCTATTTTTGGACTGTGGGTTTTGTTCGGTGTTGTTCGGGAGAGACCCTAGTCGTCTCTCCTGTTGTTGACGATTTAATTGAGCCACTTGATGGCCTAGATCCCTAAAAAAAGCCTCATTATCAGCAAGACAAGTTAAGATATCTTTAAGCAAGGAAGTTATCGTTTGGTCTTGCATATTGTTGGGAGGTTGGGTATTTTTTCCTTCTTAATCATTTTGTCCTTGGCCTAGCCCGCGCTCCCTATACTCGTGATTAAATCTGGATGGAGACCTCAACACATTATTATTATTATTATTATCATATGACAAGTTATGGTGTTGGTGTCGAGGCCTCCATCCGTTATCAATGTTTTTATTATTATGGTGGTGTGTGTTTGGGTAGGAGTTTTGGTTAGAATTGTACCTTTAATTACATCCTACATAACTTACACTCTCGCCGTCACCGGCAAATGGACTACCGGCTTGGCAATCCCTGCCTTTATGATTTCCACCACAATAACTGCACATCAGGACATGTGCATTTTTATTGAGGCTCATTTGTTCCATCAAGGCATCTAATTTCTTATTCATTTCAACCATGAAACTTTTTGGAGCCTCATTTTCCATGGCGAACGTTTAATGTCCCGGGGTCCGGCAAGCCGATCTTCTTGCTATTGGATGCCCTTTCTAGCAAGCTCATTGATGAGTTCGTACACATCACTCGTCGACTTTCTAAAAAGGTCCCCATATGCTGCAGAATCCACAGTTGCATAATTAGTGCGAGTCAAACCGTGATAGAAAGTACTTACTAGATTGTGCTTTGGAATGTCATGATGTGGACAACTTTAGAGAAATTTTCTGAATCGAGCTCAAGCTGTATGAAGGGCCTCATATTCAAGTTTCTGAAAAGAGGTGATGTCATTCTGCAACTTAACCGTTTTGGAAGGAAAGAAATATTAGGAAAGAAACTCCTTTTCGAGCCCCTCCCATGTCGTCATAGATCTCGCTTCTAAGGATCGCAACCACTCCAATGCTTGTTCTGTCAAAGAAAAGGGAAATAACTTTAGATGGACGGTCTCGGGTGGAACACCATTTTACCAAGAAGTGTTGACACACATAAGAAATTTATCTAAATATTCGTTTGGATTTTCATAAAGCTCTCCTCCAAATTTGCCACTTTGTTGGATGAGCTCAATCATGCTTCTCTTTATTTAATAAGTGTTTACCGGGATGGAGGGGGAAACAATTCCATTCGGTTTTATGGTCTATGTGGAGCTAAGATCTCCAACATCATCCTTGTATCGTTGCCTCCTCCATTTTGGCGTTGGTTGTTCTCGGCATGTTGGTTCTCGTTGTTGACTTCGGCCATTCTTCCTCTTCTTATCCTATACAAAGTACGTTCAATTTCGAGATCAATAGGAACATGATTACCACTCCCAGATCGGGTGAGCATAAACTAGAAAAGAATTGATGAATTTAACAAAAGAAAAATATTAAAGTAAACAAATGATGTTAGTGTATAAGTATGTATAAAAAATGCTTAGACTAACAACAAAACAATTTGGTCTAATATTGCAAGAAAAATAAATCCCCAGCAATGGCGCCGGAGCAACGATGCACTCGAGGTGATCCCTACTCCGGCGGCTTCAACTAAGGATAAGTGTTGTTATCAAGTAATAAATCTGTTTAAGTCCAGGTATCGAATCCACGGGATTTATATTCATAAGTATTAAACTACTCGGTTCTATACGTTATCTAGGCGGTGAATACTTTCAGTTGGTTTGGGTAACAATTATAAACTACTCCTAAACTATAGGTGAGACAATTTTCATGTGTTTCAAGCCCTAATAGGGTGATACGAATGGCATTAAGTTACAACATATGATAAACAATATCTCAGAATATATACGAGTAACAGTTTACTCTTGCAAAGACGATTATATGCAAACTGACCAACTCCGTGAAGTTCTTAGATCGTGGTTCCCTCTTAAGGCGACTCTAATTTTTAGGTTCACAAAATAAGGCCCTTAAGTTTCATAGCTTGTCAATTCATACGGTTCTCGGGTTGTGAATTCCAATAAGGCAACACCTATGTGAATCCTAATGGATTTCGAAGTTTGTAATCAACCTACAAATAAATTATGAGAATCAAAGCAAGGAATAAATGTCAACAAGTATAGTGAAACTGAAAACCATAAATCATATATTATAACTGTTAAAAGTGTAAATGAGGAATACAACCGAATCTAACACATAAGAAGAGTACAAACTACTTAAAATGTAAAAGGGAAGAAGAATCCGCCCTTAGAACTAGCTAACCGGACTCAAGGCCGTCACTTCAGATTTGGAGGTGGAACTTTCGAGCTTGGAGAACGAGGATGGAACGTAACTTCATTTGGGGAACGAGAGAATTGCAACAAGCTCTCAAGGTGTAAGGAACTTTATTACATGAAAATTGAATGCCTAATTGAGTGCCAAGCACTCCTATTTATACAGAAATCAAGCTCGAGCACGATAGTAATTACATTTCTTTTCAGCCGTTTCACACACAAAATGCTGGTCCCACTCGACGTGGGGCTACCTCACACGACGAGTGGGCTTGCTTCTAGCCTATTTCAGGTAAAATTCGATGATTAAACAGCTGCTTCAAGCTTCCCACACGTCGTGTGGGATAGTCACACGGTGTGTGGGATTGCCTATTGACTAGGGGAAATTTCCGAAAAGTGTATGTTTGATAGCAGTTCTTATCTGTTTCACACCCACACACCGATTTGACTTCCCACACGCCGTGTGGGGCTCTGGAATAGTATTTTCTTGCTTTCAAATGGCGTGTGATGCGTCGCTTCTGTGCTTTTTGTCTGTCTCTTACATCTTGCGTGCGTTTCTTAAGCCTGTAAAATACAATCATTGAACTCGAGATTACTTGATTTATTTACTATTTATAACGAAACAAGATTCAAAATGATTAAAATTAACTAAAAGTACACATTTTATTACATCTCATTGGTTTATTGAAATATATGAAGAACTAATCAATAAGCATCATTATTAGCTCAAGAATAAACCGTATTGTCACCCTAAAAGATATGGATAAAACGTCCCTATCATGCATCAGAGTGGGTTCACCGGACTCCAACCCCTTTCTGACTATCTATTCTGTCTTTTAGGTATCCCAAGGAAGGCCTTGGAAGGAGCTTCGGAATAGAGTTAACATTGGTGCAGTGAGCATAGACCCTCGAACAAACACGCGACTTCAGAAAAAAGCAATGATACTAAGAGGAAGCCATACACAGCGGTATACGGTCAACAATACCCTATTAACATAAATCCATGAAGAAAATAGGGAGGATCTTGAGCCAACGTCTAGATGATAAGAGCCACATAAGACTTAATACCAAAGGATATCGGATGAAATCATCGACCGTTTTTAGGCAACATTAAGAAGAGATGGATGACATCAGAGCAAAAAATATGGTGGACATAACGGAGTTAAAAGAAAAACTAAAAAATGTAAAGGAAATCATGCGTGATAACTAAGACAACACCGAAGAATCTAGCCATCGTCCATCTCTATTAGCAAAAAGATATGCTAGGAGCCCATCTGTGAGCATGGGCTCTTTCTAGCCCTAGTGATGAGTCTATGTTACACTCTTGCTAATAGTTTGTGTAGGTGGGCTCCACACATCATGTTATGCGGAATACGAGCTAAGACCGGGACCCCGTTTCTGCATGTCTTTAGCTTATTTTACTTCAATTTTATGAAAATCTTTCAAACATTAGTCTTTCTGAGATTGAAAACACTTGTCTGCCACGTAGATCTTCAATCGACTTTAGGGTCTTCGATCGGGGACCTTGGTCCCCGATCGACGACCTTTGATGGTTTTCGGCAGTTTTTAGACAATTTTCTTGGCAATTATGCCTGGTTTACCACTACTTAAGTGGAAATAACTGGCAAGTACCATGGACATCAATTTGGAGGATCAAAAAAAGATATTAAGAAAGAACAAAAAGGTTTTTAGAGAGAAAACAAGTGAAATTGCTTGAAAATGAGCGAAACCAGTTGAAATTGAGTGAAAAGAGAGTGAAACACACCATTTTATACCAAATTTACTACATTTGAAGGTTCCCACACCTAAATTAAGCATCATTTCAAGTTTTATAGTAGAGAAAACACGTTTATCACAACTGTCTCTCGCTGTTAGTTAATTCTGAAGTTATCAAACTTCCAAAATTGATTTTTGTGTCAAAAACCTCTCATTTACCGGTGAATCTCGGTTCAAATATAGAGAAATCCACTTTCTTTCATCCTAATTTTCTATTGCACGGGTCTGGGTCACTGCTCAAGTCTCAATCTCGTGTTCCTCGGCCTACCGCACGCCATCAACTGGGAAAGCGTTTCAGAGATAACTTCTGAAGGGTTTTAAAATCCCATCCCTACTGTCTGCTATCTGTTTATTAACATTTTTTGCATTTCATCTTTATTTCGGGTTTTTGACACGTAAAATAGAGGGTCTGTCCGTAGGTTGAGCACCGATCGGCGACGTGGATCCCGATCGGAGACCCTTGTTACCGATCGGGCACCATGTTAGATCGGTGGCAAGGACAGACGGGCAGTGTTAAGCCCAAAATATACCTAAAATATCATTAGTATTTACATCAGTTCTGCTATGAATTTGTGCTATTTATAACTATTTAGAATGCTTTTACTCTCGAATATGTTTCTTTCTTATAAGATACGTAAATATTTGGTAAAATCCAAATAGGAACGAAAAGAGCTTAAAAACAGAAGAAAAACCTTATAAAAGGAGTCAAAAACGACAAAGATCGATTACACTTAAACGAGAACAAAGACGAAGTCAGCAACAAAAGAAAATGCCAAATTCTCGGTTGAGGAAACCAAATTCTCAGTAGAGAATTTGTGGAAGCCGCGACCGAGAATCTCAAATTCTCGGTCGCGACACGCGTTTTTCAACTCCCCTTCCTTTCATTCGAAGACAAAGTATTTACTCCCCATTCTCGGCCGAGAATTGCCATTCTCGGTAAGTGCAGAAATTCCTCCAAGTACAATGAACACATGTTTAATTCAAAAAAAACACGTTCGTTCGGATGGATAGAAACGTCCCTTCATAGAGGATACGATCCTTCACAACGGACACGACACTTCAATCACGACTCTTCAACATCTATAAATAAAGAGTTGATGGAGAGTTGGAAAGATATAGAAGAAAGAGATTAGTATAGAATTTATGCAGAAATTCCGAGTAAAGTGATTCAGAATTTAGATTTCATTTCTGTAAAAAGCAATATGATGTACACACATTGTTTATTCAATAATTACAAACACAGTAGCGTTTAGATTTGTTCATATTAGTTTACATTTTGGTAGAGGCCGATCGCATCCCTATTACGAAGTTACAACGAGAAGATTGAGTAGAGAATCTGCCCTGAGTCTGACAAACTCTAACGAAACCCAAGGAAAGGATTGACAACCCGTTCACTTGCAAGTCGTCAAATGTTTTCATGCTTCTTGTTCTCTGTAAACTTGTATCAAATTTATATTTCATCTAATAAAGTCCGTTCTATTCGATAGATTTTCATGCAGCACTTTGGTAAAGGATCCGAAGTGGATTGCCGGTGTTTTCATTAAAACGTAGTTTAATTCAAAATCTTTACAAGGAAACTTTATTGAACACTTAGACAAATTGATATCTCGGTAGAGTTTTAATTTGGTTAAGGTAGCGATCTAACTCGACCGTAGGAGGATTGACTACAGTTCAAAGCCTAAAAATTAGAGGTTCCGTCATTTATTTCATCGTTATAATTTATACAAAGTTTAAAGTTGTTTTCTTTGGTTAATGCAAACGAATACACTTGTTTACTTTTCTAAAGAACTAAACAATCCTGTTTTGTAAATTTATCCCTAAGTCAGAAGTATTTTCTAACATTTGTTATACTCTATTCTATTTCTTATTCTAGCAATTTCAAAACCAAATCCGATTAAACGATTTTATTATTATAAACCTTAAAAGCAAATTTAACCAATTCAAAATAAGTTTTTGTTAAAAATACGTTCCCTGTGGGATCGATATCTTTTATTACTACAAGCGTATACCGTGCATTTGCGGAAATCGCTCAACAAGTTTTTGGCGCTGTTGCCGAGGAACGCCAAATTTTTTGACAAAAATTTAGATTTTTCATGTTTTATTTCGAATCTAGGTTTATTTATACTTATTCAAAATTTTATATTTTACTTATTTCAAATTACTAACATATTTATTTTTGAAATTCTGTTTTGAAGGTAGATTCGGTTCGTACGAAATTTCAAGTTCATGCGCAGTTCTCGAAGTTCAGGCATTCCACCAAAACCGCTAGACCCAGAAATTGAAAAGACTCTTAAAAAGAACAAGAAAGACAAGAAATAGAAAAACAAAACTGCAATAAAAACTAGAATTACTGAGCCAGAAATTATGGCTACGCTTATGGATTACGCTAGGCCAGGAGTGGCTGGAGTAACAAACAGCATAGTTAGACCCCAAATAAATGCAAATCAATTTGAGATTAAGCCAGCATTGCTTAATATGTTACAAAATAACGTAACATTTTACGGGTTACCTAACGAAAATCATAACACCCATTTGACAAATTTTTTAGAAATTTGTGACACTTTTAAAATAACAGATGTGACTGCGGAAGCAATCAAACTTCGCCTTTTTCCTTTTACTTTGAAGGATTGAGCCAAAGAATGGTTAACTTCTATGCCAGCCGCAACATTTGAAACTTGGGAGCAATTAGCCGAAGCATTTTTATCAAAAAAATTTCCTTTAGCAAAAACCGCAAGAGTCATAAAAGAGTTAACATCTTTTTCTCAAAATGATAATGAAACTCTTTATGAGTCTTGGGAACGTTTTAAAGAACTTCAACGTTTATGCCCATACCACCAATTGCCCGCTGAACTTTTAATGCAAACATTTTATAATGGATTAAATCCTACAACAAGAGGTTCATTAGATGCTATGTCCGGAGGGTTATTCATGAAGAAAACGTCGGCCCAAGCCAGAGAACTTTTGGAGGAAATGGCAATCAACAGTAGTATGTGGCCAGCGGAGTGTGGACACGTACCAATGGCGAAACCATCATCCTCAACTACGTCGTCGGTTAAAGGTATAGTGAATCTTGATCCAGTTGCGATGTTGCAAGCCCAATTTTCTGCCTTATCGCACAAAATTGATAGGTTTATGGCACCGTGTGATCCTAATGGTCAGCCAATCCAAACGGATGTAGATTATGAAGGGATGAGTGAAATTGAACAGGTAAATTTTGTCCAAGGACAAAACCAAACTAATAACCCTTATTCCAATACATATAATCCTGGATGGAGAAATCATCCTAACTTTAACTGGAGAGATAATAATAATAATAATACTAATGCTAATCAAAATCGTACAACCAATTATCAAAATCAATCAAGAGAGACGATTAGCACTTTATCTTCTAAAATCGACAAATTTATTGATGCTATGAGCGGAAAAATAAGTAAACACGACGATGGTTTGAAATGGATCGAGAATAAATTCGATCAGCTTATTAAAAACCAATCATCTAGCATCCATAATTTGGAGGTTCAAATTGGACAACTCGCTAAATCAATTTCATCCCGCAAAGAGGGAAGTCTTCCCAGCCATACGGAAGAAAATCCGAAAGAGCATGTTAAGGCAATCACTCTTCGTTCAGGGAAAAATTACTTAGGTCCGGAAATGCCCGGAAATTCAACGTTACCAGGAACTGATTTACCAAAATCCAAAGAAGATATGTTAAATAAAAAAGATACAACAATTGACCAGAGTATAAAAACTTTTGTGCCCAAACCACTTTTTCCACACAAAGTCCGCAATAAGGACTATGACAAACAACTTTTAACATTTTTAGACAAACTTAAAAATTTGCATATTAATTTGACGTTTATGGATGTAATTACGCAAATTCCCAATTATGGTAAATTCCTAAAAGATTTAATTTCAAAGAAAATCAGTTGGGAAGGAATTTCATCCATTTCACTAACCGAAGATTGCAGTTCAATTGTGTCAAGTAATTTACCCACTAAACTCAAAGATCCCGGATGTTTTACCATTCCGTGTAAATTGGGAGATATTGAATTCCCAAGTTGTCTTTGTGATTTAGGAGCAAGCATAAACTTGATGCCATTATCAATTTTTAATAAGTTAGGCTTAGAAGAAGATATCAAACGTACCAATATGGTTTTACAATTAGCAGATCAAACCACTAAAAGACCATATGGTATAATCGAGGATGTTTTAGTTAAAGTTGACAAATTTATTTTTCCAACCGATTTCGTTATATTAGATTTTGCATATGACGTTAATTGTCCGCTAATCTTTGGTAGACCGTTTATGAACACGGGACATGCTCTAGTTGATGTGTCGGAAGGGAACGTATTTTTAAGAATAGGAGACGATACGATCGAATTTGATATGAACCAAGCGATGAAATATCCTATGGAGGATTTCGCTTGTATGAAACTTGATTTAGTTGAAGAATGTGTAAATGACATTGTTCAAAAAGAAGAAATAATAGAACCTATAATGAGTGAAGAATTAGAAGATAAGGACCCAGAGCCTTTGATTCGAGAAGATGGACCAGTTCCGCCTTCAATTATAGTTCCACCTAAATTAGAACTTAAAGAATTACTCAGTCATTTGAGGTACGCTTTCTTAGGCGAAGGCGATTCTCTACCTATAATTATCTCTAACAAATTAACACAGGTTCAAGAAGAGAAATTGAAAGAAGTTGTTAGAAATAGGATAGGAAGTATGGGATGGCAAATTTCAGACTTAAAAGGAATTAATCCTAGCATTGTAATGCACATAATTCACTTAGAAGAAGATAAGCCGCCTAAAGCGGATAGACAAAGTCGCCTCAATCCGAATATGAAAGAAGTAGTCAAAAATGAGATTACTAAACTTCTAAACAATGGAATCATTTATCCTATTTCGGATAGTGAATGGGTTCGTCTAATCCATTGTGTACCTAAAAAGGGAGGCATAACAGTTGTAAGGAATGACGAAGGAGAATTAATACCTACACAAACCACCACCGGTTGGAGGGTTTGTATAGACTATAGGAACCTAAACAAAGCAACTAGGAAAGACCATTTTCCTCTACCTTTCATTGATCAAATGATCGAAAAGATAGCGGTCATGCTTTCTATTGTTTTCTAGACGGTTACTCCGGATTCTTTCAAATATATATTTACCCGGATGACCAAGATAAAACAACCTTCATATGTCCTTACGGAACATTTGCATATAGGAGGATTCCCTTTGGTCTATGTAACGCACCAGCAACATTTCAACGTTGTATGACTGCAATTTTTAATGATTTCATTGAAGATATCATGGAAGTTTTTATGGATGATTTTTCCGTTTATGGAGATTCTTTCGATTCATGCTTACAAAATTTGGATAAAGTTTTGTCTAGGTGTGAAGAAACAAATTTAGTATTAAACTGGAAAAAATGTCATTTCATGGTTGACGATGGAATTGTTTTAGGTCACAAAATATCTGAAAAGGGATTAGAAGTGGATAGAGCAAAAACTTCAGTAATAGAAAAATTACCCCCTCCAACTACTGTTAAGAGAGTAAGGTCATTTTTAGGACATGCAGGTTTTTACAGGAGATTTATTAAGAATTTTTCTGTAATTTCCAAACCACTTACTAATTTACTCATGAAAAATTCGACCTTTGATTTTAATAAAGATTGCGTTAAAGCTTTCGACCTATTATTGCTAAACCCGATTGGGATTTACCCTTTGAAATTATGTGTGATGCAAGTGACTTGGCCATCGAATGTGTTTTAGGTCAAAGAAATGATAAGAAACTTCATGTCATTTATTATGCAAGTCACACACTGTCCGGTGCACAATTGAATTACACCACGACCGAGAAGGAAATGTTAACTGTAGTTTTTGCTTGTGATAAGTTTAGGTCATACCTGTTAGGTTCGAAAGTTATTATTTATACTGATCACGAAGCTTTAAGGTATTTATTTGCTTAAAAAGATGCAAAACCACGTCTAATTAGATGAGTTTTATTGTTACAAGAATTTGATATAGAAATTAAAGACAAAAGGGGAGTAGAAAACCTTGTCGCCGATCATCTATCAAGACTCGAAGATGAAAACGGTCCTATAGGTGAAACTATCGGTATACGAGATCATTTCCCCGATGAATACCTCTATCAAATAAAAAGTGTCATGTCACCATGGTATGCGGATATTGCAAATTATCTTGCAGCCAATATTGTTCCGGAAGGATTAACTTTCCAACAAAAGAAGAAATTCTTCTTTGACATTAAACAGTATTTTTGGGAAGATTCTTTTTTGTTCAGAACTTGTGGTGACGGGATAATTAGAAGATGCGTTAGTGAAAATGAATATGAATCCATAATGTCAGAATGCCATTCTAGCTCTTATGGAGGATATAATGGGGTTAGTAAGACAGTAGCTAGAATATTTGAATGTGGTTTCTTTTGGCCTACGATGTTTAAAGACGTCCGTTCATTTATTACTCGTTGTGACAAGTGCCAAAGAACAGGAAATTTAGGAAGGAAAGATGAGATGTCCCTCACAACCATGTTAGAAGTTGAAGTCTTCGACATGTGGGGAATAGATTTCATGGGACCTTTTCCCCCTTCTTTTGGTAAAATTTACATATTAGTCGCCGTAGATTATGTTTCGAAGTGGGTTGAAGCAATTGCAACCCCGACGAACGATTCTAAAGTGGTTACTGGTTTTCTAGAAGATATATTTTGTAGATTTGGTTGTCCTAGAGTCATTGTTAGTGATGGCGGTACCCATTTTATTAACCGAAGTTTTGATATACTTATGAGGAAATATGGAGTACGCCACCGAGTGTCAACGCCATACCATCCTCAATCAAATGGTCAGGCGGAGATATCAAATAGAGAACTCAAATGGATTCTAGAGAAAACAGTTTCATCTTCAAGAAAAGATTGGTCTTCTAAACTAAACAATGCGTTATGGGCATACCGTACTGCATTTAAAACACCAATAGGAATGACGCCATACCGATTAGTGTATGGGAAAGCATCTCATTTACCAGTCGAATTAGAGCATAAAGCCTATTGGGCTATTATTGAACTTAACTTTAATTTGCACCAAGCAGGTAAGAAACGTTTGCTCAATTTAAATGAGTTAGATGAGTTACGTCATCTATCTTACGAAAATACGAAAATATATAAAAAAAAGTGAAAAAATGGCACGATGCCAAGATTAAAGTCAAAAACTTTAATATTGGGGAGAAGGTGCTGTTATTTAATTCACAACTCCGTTTATTTCCAGGTAAACTTAAGTCCAGATGGATAGGACCATATTTAGTCGTCAAAACATTCGATTATGGTTCTTTAGAACTTAAAGGACCTAACGGAGTTCGTTTCAAAGTTAATGGTAATCGATGCAAAATTTATTACGAAAATGTTTCGAATATAGGAATTGAGTTCGTAACAAGATTATCTGAAGTATAATTCGTTTAGCTTTTCTAACACAGCTTATTTTGTTTTATTTTCTTTTAAATTTTTGTTCATTTACATTTTTTCATTCTTAATTAATTATTAAATTTTTGTTTTACACATGCCATTTTTATGATTAGATGACTTTATATTATGATTTAGATGCATAAATTATGTTTATTTCATGATTTTAAATTTGATTTTAGGTAATTAGTTCGAATTTGAAGATTTAGGCGATTCTCTGCCGAGAATTTGGAATTCTCGGTCGAGAATTCTCCTTTTCAAAATTGTCCAAATAGGTAAGGTTTTTTCTGAACTTACTGAGAATATTTAATTCTCAGCCGAGAATCGGAAAAATAGGTTTCGACGCCTGCTTTCCGCAAGGAAATCAGCGTGTCGCGACCGAGAATTTGGAATTCTCGGTCGCGACACGCGCTATTTTTGCACCATCAGACCTGAATCATCTTCAACCTGTAGACAAACCCTTTCATAAACGAAAAATTAAGTTTCTTCAATTCAGAGAGGTATAATTTTATGCCTTTTCGCATCAAAACAACACCTCATTTCATCCTAAAATCTTATAAATAAGTCCTAGAGGATCATAGTTCTGTTACATTCTTTTCATCTTTGTCAGATCAATTTTCCGATTTTCTTAAAATACCATTTTTTCCTAAGTTACAGACACCTTGTTTCTTTAGTTCTTTACCATGCCTACTAAACACAAAACCTCAAAGAAAAATGCTGCTTCAAGCAACAAACGTCCAGACTTATCCAAACGATACGGGGCGCCATTTCCTATCTTCAATCATGATGAAGGAAGGCGCTACTGGAGGCTTCGTTATACATTCTTCGTCGGAATGTTATATATGGATGATTTCTTGAATGATCAACTCGGTATAAGCGATGACATGAGTCGCTATTTGGAACGCTTAGGGTGGACAAAATTCGCCAACATGCGATTTCCAATCATTGGCGATTGGATTCTGGAATTTTTCTGTACCGTTCGTTTTGTTAACAAACAACGGGTCCGTCTTAGTTTTCGTCGAGATGGCGAAATCTTTACTTTTGGCTATCCAGAGTTGTAGGCCTGGTTTGATCTTCCCCCGAGGGATACAATCAAACATCATCCTGGCAAAGACATGACATCCACAGACATATAGAGAATGCTTACTGGTTTTTGGCGTTTCAATCCCAGCCTCGCCTACAATCATTCCTTTCACTCCAACTCCATGTTGTATTTACATAAATTTTTGTGTCATAGTTTGTTCGGTCGCACATTTAGTAGTGTGGTCCGTGACACCGATTTATATGTTCTTGGAGATATATTCCAAGGAAATACAGTTGATTCTTCAAAAATTCTGATGGAGGGTCTTGTCGCCGCTTCTCGATCCAAGGATAAAAAGATTGGGTTCGGAAATATAATCTGTGGAATAATTCTCGGTACCAAGGGTACTATTGATGTTCCTTGGAGTGATGATGAATTCTTCCTGATGATAGACTATGAGTTTTTAGAGTTTGAAGGACTCGTGAAACGTGTCTTTCGTGCAGGCCCTCATTTTCTTTCTGCACCGGAACGTCAAGCTTTCGTGCAGTTGAAAATTGACCATTATAGGGCCACAGAAATCCCGCTTGATAGGGATGAATATATAGAATAGTTTAGGTTTTTACATTTTATTTTGTAAATATTTTTTTTTGTTTTGTGTTAATTATTTTGTACATATGCTTGATTTAATAAAAATTATATTCATTTTAGTTCATTTCTTAATTTTACCATAGTTATATATTTGTTCCATTCCCTATGTGATCATGAATAAATCTATACTTAATACATTTAGTATGGACCAATTCTAATCATTCTTGCTCAAATAGAGATAAAAAATGATTCACATGAACTAATATGGTTTTTCTTAATCCACACATATATTCACATTTAATTAAATTCATAACTTAATCTATTATTTTCAATACATTAAGATTTAATTCAATTTATTAATACATGACCTAGTATTTATTTGCACTTAATATGATTCATTTAACTTATATACATAAATATTCATTAAGGTTTCATTACTTCTTAATATGACGCATTTATTTCTCTTAATTTTCACAATTAATAAGGATAACCCTTTGGTTTTCCTTGCATTTAATGTTTTCATTTCAGTATTTAAGTGCAGGTACAGTTCACATTAAGTTTAGGACACAATTAATCAACCAAATTACACAAACTAGGTCCGAATACACAAAATCAGCCACTTTTGACCGATTCTCTACCGAGAATTTAAAATTCTCGATAAGTCCAGCAACAACAGGCCGAAATCAGAGCAACAAATTCTCTGAATTTCACGTGCCGCGGCCACGGATCGTCATTCTCGGTCGCGACACGCGACCTGTAGGGCGAATATTTCCGGATTTTTGACACATTTTCAAGCCTATTCCTATTCCTATTCACCCTCTACATCTCCCTATTTCACCCTATATAAACCTACTCCTTATACAAACCTCACATCACCTCAAATTTCACCCAATCACCTACCCTAACCTTTTCCCCATACATTACTTTTACTCTTCCCCAATTATTCTTTACCCTCTCTTATCACTTCTTAATTCATTACCTCATTTTACAACTCTCACTTCATCTTCATCCTTTGCTTCTCTCTCTTTTCTTCACTTCTTCTTCTTCTTCTTTGCTCAACCCTAACCACCACCATTACCATGCCTAGACAAAAGCGTGTTGGTCAAAAGCCTCCGGTTACGAAAGCTAATCGCCTTCGTTTACGTTGCGGAGCCTATTTCGATATCGAAACAGAGGAGGAAGCCGCTCGATTTCTTCATTTTTCCCATTCCGACAGGCAGTTTGTGGATATGCACTTTCTTGACTTCAATTCGGTAAGAGCATTGGATTTCTCTACTCGAATTGATGCTTTTATTGAAACATTGGGTTGGCAAGAATTTGTTTCTATGCGTTTTCCCCGTATTCATGAATATGTGGTAGAATTTTTGGTCACCTTGACCATGAATAAGAAGAAAACATCAATTTCTTTTAGGAATCATGGTGTCACCTATACCATTGATTATGAAGCTATGGGAAATATGTTTGGTTTCCCTACTAGTGATTTCTATGACAAGCCTAAGGATTTTGATAATGACTCTATTTGGCAAACTCTTTCGGATCAAGAATATTTTAACTCCAAAAACACTTCAAGCAAGTTGATTAAGGACAATTTTGTGTTCTTCTTTCACAAATTTTTGAGTTTTTCCTTGTTTGGTCGTGTTGAGAGCTCTAAGATTCAAGTTCAGGATTTGTTTGTTTTGGATTGTCTGTTTAAGGGTTTGAGGGTTGATAGCATCGGTATGCTATTTGACAATTTATTTCGTGCTTCGAGGGCTTTCACAATTCAAGTCCCTCTCGGTAATTTTATCACGGCTATTGTTTTGGGAGCACGGGGTGAATTGGCCGATTATGACATGTCCACCTACCATGGGTATGTTCCGATTTTGGACATTTCGGCACTTGAGCGGGCTCACTTATTGCTTACTTCGGTTCCTCCCGTTTTTATTTCATATGCTTCCCGTATTGCCCATCTTCGTGGCACTATGGGTGGAGGAGCTTCAAGTTCTCAATTTGTAGGTACCGAAGGCGGAGGCGCGGCGAAAGGCGCGGAGGATGCACCGCAAGCACACCCACAACCACAAGTACCTCAAGAGGATGATCCGGTAGATTTAAGGCGGATTTTGAACCAAATCAATTCCAATAATCGCCAAATGAATTTAAGAATTGATGATTTGGTGGAGAATAACATGGTGATGAATGACAACCTCAATAATTTGAGGCGCGAGCATAGGTCTACTCGGCATCGGATGCTTTCCTTTTTCCGTCGCCGTAATGTGGAAACTTCACCAACACCTCCGGATTCCCCGCCTCAAGCTTAGGTTTTATCTTTTCTTTTTCATCTTATTATGATGTTTTTCTATTTAAGTTTGGTACAATATTTTTATTTATGTTTCGTACAATTTTTAATTTTATTATGATGGATGTTTTTCATTTGCTAAAAGTTCTATCTTATTTTCGTATGCGTTATTTCGTGCTTGTTTTTTTTTCATGGTATCTCAATATTTGCACCAATGAGGACATGGTCCAATTTAAGTGTGGGAGGAGATATACATATATCATTTTAATCTTTAGTACGAATAATAAATGCAACGAATACTTTTTATGCAACAAATAATTTTTAAATAATCTTTTTCAAATGCAACATATGTTTTTAGGTTATCATTATCGATAGAAATAATATTTCTATACGGGTATTATTTTTCAAATTTTTCATAAATCTCCGATACGATTTTAAGTAAAAATGTCTCAAGTGAATGTATTTAAGTAAAAATTCTTTATTTTCAATCTCCATTTTATATCATGAAATTCATGATACAATAAATCTTATTTTAAATTTTCAATTAGGTTTATAGGCATTAAATTGAACTAACATTTTTAGCTCGGTTTGATTTCGTCTTACATTAACACTAATTGAAGTTTTTAAGGAAACTTTAGCCATAATACATGTTGAATTTTAAAAGTCAATATAGGATGAATGTGTTATTTTTCTTTTTCCCAATTTACAATTTTATATTTCATATTAATTAATCAATTAGTTGAATTCTTAACTTTTGGCCACGATTGAGACCAACCTTATCACAATCGAGGTATGAAAGGGAAGAAAATTAAGTACCGTTTACTTTTGGCCATGGTTGCGACCACCCTTATCACAATCGAGGTATGGAAGGAACGTTTAAACAAAATAAAGAGTGTTTAAGTTTAAAGTAACGATTGCGTCCACCCATGGCATGGTCGATACCTCTTAAGCAAACACAAAGCAATAAAATACGTATAAGGTTACGATCAAGACCACCATTATCTCGGGCGTAACCAAGTAAATAAATTAATCATAAGTACTTATTCAAATAATATATCTTATATATTAGTTTAGGTTTGGGAAAGGAAATTTTGTGCTTTGAAATGCCTTGAGATGAAAGACTCAATAAACATGTGTGCTTATTATATTGTCCCAAATACTTCAATTCAAAAATTAAAAATACAAGACGAATGATATATCGCCTTTATACTAAGTTAGTTTTATATTTTACGTATAAATTTGCCATGAGAAGTTAGTCTTTTTTTTTCGGCTTAACTAATTCAAAAGGTAATACAAGGATATATGTTTTATTTTCATAAAGAGATTAGTTAAAGAATAAAATCAGTAAAATTTTGCTCGGGACTAGCAAAAGATTAAGTGTGGAGATTTGTTAAGCCCAAAATATACCTAAAATATCATTAGTAACGTCCCTTCACAGAGGATACGATCCTTCACAACGGACACGACACTTCAATCACGACTCTTCAACATCTATAAATAAAGAGTTGATGGAGAGTTGGAAAGATATAAAAGAAAGAGATTAGTATAGAATTTATGCAGAAATTCCAAGTCAAGTGATTCAGAATTTAGATTTCATTTCTGTAAAAACCAATATGATGTACACACATTGTTTATTCAATAATTACAAACACAGTAGCGTTTAGATTTGTTCATATTAGTTTACATTTTGGTAGAGGCTGACCGCATCCCTATTATGAAGTTACAACGAGAAGATTGAGTAGAGAATCCGCCTTGAGTCTGACAAACTCTAACGAACCCCAAGGAAAGGATTGACAACCCGTTCACTTGCAAGTCGTCAAATGTTTTCATGCTTCTTGTTCTCTGTAAACTTGTATCAAATTTATATTTCATCTAATAAAGTCCGTTCTATTCGATAGATTTTCATGCAGCACTTTGGTAAAGGATCCGAAGTGGATTGCCGGTGTTTTCATTAAAACGTAGTTTAATTCAAAATCTTTACAAGGAAACTTTGTTGAACACTTAGACAAATTGATATCTCGATAGAGTTTTAATTTGGTTAAGGTAGCGATCTAACCCGACCGTAGGAGGATTGACTACAGTTCAAAGCCTAAAAATTAGAGGTTCCGTCATTTATTTCATCGTTATAATTTATACAAAGTTTAAAGTTGTTTTCTTTGCTTAATGCAAACGAATACACTTGTTTACTTTTCTAAAGAACTAAACAATCCTGTTTTCTAAATTTATCCCTAAGTCAGAAGTATTTTCTAACATTTGTTATACTCTATTCTATTTCTTATTCTAGCAATTTCAAAACCAAATCCGATTAAACGATTTTATTATTATAAACCTTAAAAGCAAATTTAACCAATTCAAAATAAGTTTTTGTTTAAAAATATGTTCCCTAT
This sequence comes from Euphorbia lathyris, assembly GCF_963576675.1. Taxonomy (NCBI): domain Eukaryota; kingdom Viridiplantae; phylum Streptophyta; class Magnoliopsida; order Malpighiales; family Euphorbiaceae; genus Euphorbia; species Euphorbia lathyris. The sequence continues at coordinate 47,395,725 of NC_088913.1, forward strand.
GGGATCGATATCTTTTATTACTACAAGCGTATACCGTGCACTTGCGGAATCGCTCAACAGGCAGACCCATGTTTGTTTGTTCGGGCAGGTTAGATTCATTTCGCTAAATTTATTATTTCATTTTTTAATCAAATGAGGATAAAAATCAATCTTAGGATACAAGGGTATTTTTATCATTAATATATTAAAACTGATTAAATGAATGGATTAAGCTTTGGATCTAATTGCATGTTATTTGCTAGACTTTAGGCTTAAATGAGTCCTATCTGATCGAGTCTGGCATCGTAGAACGGGTCCCAATGTCCTGCAGGTAACGTTTATTATCTTGCAGGTTTAATAGATTTATTTTCTAGGGTTAGATCTGATGTATTAGGGATGTTTGTGCCATTTGTGAAATTGATGTAATCATTTTATCTTTCCAGTATTTATTTATCGTTTTCGAACGTTAAACGATATTTAATTGAAACTGGATTAGAAATATTATGGTATTTTAATAAAGATAAGTCTACGCGTTTATTAATCAGACCCTTAAACCATTTAAGTCACGAACCTAACTCTGAATAGGTGGCATGTTGTGAGTCCGTGTGCCATCTAAGCCTTTTGATATGTTCTCGAACATTAAAATTCGGGTGGCGACTCTGGAATAATTAATCTAACCTCAAAACATGATAAATTGGGTTAGAAAAATAGTCAAAAGAGTGTATACACCAGAAGGGATACGCCTTGCATCGTCTTTAAAATGGTAAGTGACGGCGTTATGTAAAAACAGAATCCCATTTGCCGAAATCCTCCGAGAGTAGGGTAATAGGGTTCCGCGGCCGCTTACACCATCCCTACGCAGGAATCGATCTAGATCATGTAGCCCTTCCAAGTGTAGGGAAGATTCCAAAATTTCTAAAAAGAGGTTGCGACATCATTCAGAAGAAAAAGGTGGAAGCGATAAGAAAAACTTCCCACAAAAACCAATCTTCCCATAAGAGACATGGAGAGAAAAATAAACCAAAAGAGGATGACGAAGATAGACCCATCAGCAAAAAGGAGATGTATGAGATCATTCGAAAGGAGGTCTGGGAGAACAAGGATAAATTTGGGACATACACTAGGCCTTTGACATACTTGCACACCTGTCTCAATAGAAATCCAGCGTCAACCAATGCCTAGGGGATTTCGCATCCCTACCTTCAACTAATATAGGGGCAGTGAGGACCCCGCGAATCACAACGAAAGTTTTAGAAGAATCATGGAAGCAACAACCGCCGTCGATGCGGTTCTCTATCGATTTTCCCTATAACCCTAAAGGATTCGACAGCCTTCTGGTCTTAGCAACTTCTCCTCGATCTATCAAAATTTTTAACCATATGGCAGAATCTTTCGTAGATCATTTTGTAACCTATATACCGGAAGGAAAAACAATGCAGGACTTGGATAGAATGGTTCGCCCAATTGATCGAATGGTTTCAGGCCCTAGCCATTCGGGTAAAAGAATTTAGAGTTGGAGGAGCAGTAGATGAATGGCAAGCAATTGATGTAGTCGAGCATTCCAACAAAGCATCATTACCTCTAGGCCTAAAGACTTTCAGGAGATGATGGAGAGGGAAAGAAATTACACTCATTGGGATGAGCACAAACTGAATCCTCTACTAAACAAAGGAGCCATGCCTAAATAATAACAAGTCGTCAAGAGAAAAAGAGCGTAAAGAAAGGAATCCACAAAAGAGCCATGCCTAAATAATAACAAGTCGTCAAGAGAAAAAGAGCGTAAAGTGACAAACCCCATCGCACCTTTAATGCTCCCAAGAAAGAAAGGCTCTTCTGGGTAGAAGAGAACAAAAGGCGAATCTAATACCCACCTAAGCTCAAGAAAGGTCGAAGCAACGGGAAATATTGCCACTTTTACAAAAGTGAAGGCCATGAGATAGAATATTGAGAAGATGACCGAAAGTGGTAAATTAGACCACTTCCTTAAAAAATATGGAGAAGACTCAAAGAAAGAGAAGAAGACCAAATGACGCATCCTTAAATGGGTCATCAATGTCATAGCAGGATGACCACGACCCATAAGGAAAAGGGAAGAAGCTACTAGCTTAGAAAATATGGAGGAGGTAAGGTCCGACTTCTACTTCGGCAACATAAAAGATAAACCCGATGAATGGCATGATCACACCCTGGTAATAGAGATGTTGATAACAGATTTCAAAGTTTGAAGGGTCTTTATTGTCACTGGTAGCTCCATCAAATTATCACAAGAAAAGTGTTCGAGAGCCTCTCTATTAGAGAAGATAAATTGACAACACACAACTCCCTTAGTTGGAACGCGTGGACATATAATACCTCTCATAGGTAGTGTTCATTTAGAGGTTGAGATTGGAAAGTTTGGACCCAAGTGGAGAAGCAAAGCAAATTTTCTCGTGGTAGATACCATCTTACCTTACAGTGCCATCATGGGAAAACCACTTTTATCTAGCACGATAGGGGCTCTATTTATCTGATACCTAGATTGGCAGATTCCAACAAAGGAAGGCATGGCCATTACACAAGGCAACCAGCTGGTGGCTCATCAAACATACATGGCATTTTTAAACATGAATCCCCAAGTAGAGGATGTGAAATAGTCGAACCCTTAGGCTCCCTAAAGACAGTATGGTTGGCAGAACGCAAATCAGTCCTAATAGTGGCCGAAATAGCTAAGCCTGTTAAAACAAATATCACCAAATGTCTAAAAGACAATATAAACGCCTTTTCCTGGTGCCTAGTGGACGTCACATGCATATCACCAAAGGTCATGATGCACTCACTGAACATCGATGAATTCATAGAAGGTGTTTGCCAGAAGAAGAGAAACCATGGCACAAAAAGGAAAAAGATAATCAGCACAAAGGTTCAAAAGCTGATAAACTGTGGGCACATTGAGTCGATCCAATATCCCAAGTGGTGAGCCAACGTGGTGTTAGTAAAAAAAATCAAACGGTCTGCCTAGAATAACTTACAACCCTTACCATGCATTGATATGCTTATTGATTCTACAACAGTGTATGGAATTTATTCCATGTGCGATGTCGCTCAAGGGTATCACCAAATACCCATGGACCCGAAGGAGAAAGAAAAAACAAGCTTAATCACGCACGAAGGTACGTACTATTATAATGTAATGCCCTTCAGCCTAAAAAATGCAGGGGCAACATATCAAGACTAGTAATGAAATATTCAAATATTTGATCAGGGATAAATTAGAGGTGTACGTAAACGATATGATTATAACGAGTCTCACAAAATAAGAGCATTTCAAGGACCAATAGTTAGTTTTTCAAATCTGAAGTCCTACAATCTAAAGCTCAACCCAGAGAAGTGCACTTTCGGAGTGGATTCAGGAAAATGCTTGGGCTTCATGATCTCTCAAAGGGGAATTGAAGCTAATCCACCTAAAATCCAAGCAATAATTAAGATGGACCCACCTAAAAAATGAATGACGTGCAGAAATTGAACGTCAAGATAAATGCCTTGGGGAGGTTCATTTCCTACTCAACCAAGAGATGTTTGTTGTTTTACAAAAGCTTGAAAGGAGTAAAAGACTTCTAATTAACATCCGAGTGTCAGAAGTCATTTGAAGATATGAAGAGCTTCATAACCACACCTCCCCTACTAAGTAGATTTGAAGCAGGTGAAATGTTTTACATATATTAATGTGTGGCCGAAGAGTTCATAGGAACAACTTTAATAGGAGAAGATGGGGGAGAGAATTCCTAGTCTACTACATAAGTAGAGTGCTTCGGGACATAAAAACATGATATCTTAGATTAGAAAAAATTGTCCTTCATTACAGTCATCGCAACTCAGAAGCTTCATCATTATTTCCAATGCCATAGCATAGTGGTTAGGATGGACATGCCCCTTCCAAAAATCCTTCAGCGACCAAAAACTTCAGCACGACTAGCCAAGTGGGCTCTAAAACTTGCAGAATTCAAAATCTCATTCAAACCTCGAAAGACATTCAAATCTAACATATTGGCATACTTCCTGGTAGAAGTACCAAGTGATACGACGGATCTAGAGCTTTCAAAAGAAGTGTGGGAGCTATTCATCGATGATAGCTTAGGAAGAGAAGGAGCAAGGATTAGCATAATGATTAAAGGACCTGATGGGATCCTATTGAAACACACAGCAGCTTTAAGCTTTCCAACAACTTACAATGCAGGCGAATACAAAGTGTTGATCCAAGCATTACAAATCTTAAAAGTTATCAAACAATATAGGGCAGTAATCAAAGGCTATTCAAAGCTGGTAGTAAATCAGTCAACGAGTCAATATATAGTGAAAGAGGATTCTATAAAGGCATACCTATAGATGGTCAGAGACCTATTGGCCGAAGCAAAATTTGAAGGATGACGGATAGAATTACAGAGAATTCCTAGAGAGAAGAACGATAGAGAAGATTCACTAGCAAATCATCCCTAGATGTTCCTTGGGTTTGTACATGTATCATAGAGAAAAAAGCAAACCCTTGCACAGAAATGAAGAAATCATATTCATAGAGAGCTCAGCCGAATGGTTTCATCCAATATGGAAGTACGCCACAATGGGGGAACTTTCAATAGATAAAAATGAAATAATCAAAGCAATAAGAAATGCTAGAAGATATTCTGCCATAGGGGAAAATTTGTACCAAGGTCATATTCTCACCCCTGGCAGAAATGTAGCGGTTTCAAGGAGGCACAATATGTCCTCGGAGAGATTCATGAAGTTGACTGAGGTGCTCATAAAGGAGGCGAGGCCTTAGACAAAAGAGCATAATTATAGGGTTTCTACTGGCCCTTAATGGCAAAAGATGCAGCAAAGTACGTCCAAAGATGCGAAGTATGTCAAAGATTTGCTCCGGTAGTGAGATCCCCGGTTTCAGCTGTGAAAATCATTAGCCTCACTTGGCCCTTTCACCATATGAGGGATTGATATCGTAGGACTATTTGCCAAAACCAAAATACAGAAGAAATATATCCTAGTGGTTGTGGACCATTACACTAAATGGGTAGAAGACGAGCCTATGTTGGCCATTACAACGGTAGCAATCATTAACTTCACAGGTAGACTTGTACTCAGTAGGTATGCAATACCACATACCATCATAACAAATAATGGTAAACAATTTGACTTCACAGCTTTCAAAGCCTAAACAAACTTCGATTCACTTTGGTAGCCTACCCTAGACTAATGGCATGACTGAAGTAACCAATCGAACCATCGTGTTAGGCTTACAGAAGAGATTTGAGATGGTATACTCAAACTGAGTAGATTAATTACCTAATATGGGCTTACCAGACCACTCCTATCATGGGTATAAGAGAGACCCCTTTCTCCATATCCTATGGAACTGGGGCCTATATACTAGTTGATACTAGAGCAATAAGCCCAAGAATCACATTCCATTCGGAAACAGACAATGAGACAAACATGCGACAAAAATTAGACATGGCTGAAGAAAAAAGAGAACGCGTCGTAATAAAAATGGAAGCATACCGACAACATATGAAGGTCATTTATGATTCAAAAAATGTCCAACTGAGGAAGTTCCAAACAGGAGATCTCGTTTTACGATGTATCGAAGCATCCCAGGTAGACGAAGGAAAAGGAAAAATGGGAAGGCGATAAGAAGGCCCATTTCAAATAGCTGAGTGCGTCGATGCACACAGATAAGCTAAAATAGAGGATGGGAAATCGGTGCCCAAAACATGGAATGCGGTGGCACTGAGGAAGTATTATCAATAAAACTGCTTATATTTTTTTATATTTTATTACTAGTTATCATTTTTGTAGGAAAACTTCAGGCCATTCAACAAAGGTCATAAAAACATTTTGCCCGTCGGCAAACCCAAACAAGCATTAATAAATATGATACTTACAATCACATTCTACCTTCTGAGTTACCTCTTGGAGTTCCTGAATCGACTGTATTAAAGATCAATCCTATGCATGCTAAAAGGATTTTGATCAATAATCAAGTCGAAAAAAATTCCAAAGAACATACTCCCTCTCACAAGTTAAGATTACTCCCACACAGAAAGTAAACGAGAATATTTGGTTCCAAATCGTAGGTCCTATATTGTAAAAATGAGTACTTTCTTTCTTGTTACAAAGGAAAAAATAATTGATTATAACAGTATCAACATAAATACAACACAACTTTTATAAATTCAAATGTTCTTTCAATACATGAGAGTTATAATTAGATAAAAAAAAACCTATGGATCCACCTTAGGCATAGAAACGCCAGTAGAAAGGTTATCGTCAAATGCATTCACAACCTCCTTAGCAGAAGTATCAACACTTTGAGTAGGCACGCAGCTTCAGAAGGGGCTAGGGCTGAACCGAATAAGTAACACTTGGAAGATCATTAGAAGGAGGGGTAACCAAAGGACCCTCCTCGTCCGACTCAAAGTCATCTTCATGGTAAGGCTCCACTTGGCCAGCTTCATCATCATCTCGTAAGGGGAAAGTAGGGTCGAACTCAGGGTAATATACTTTGTCATGCAAAAGGAAAACATTTATCTAGAACTTAGGATAAACCTCCGGATAACATTTTTTGGTAGTCCTCCGCATCTTCACCTAATAATGATTCAACCACCTTAAACCCACTTGCCGAGCCCCTTTCACAACTCGTTTCTTCTAAAACACCAACTCCTTTAGCTCAATCATCAATTGAGCAAGATCCTTACCTTGTTGCTCAGTAAAAGGTTTCAAGATCTCACACTGATCCTTTGCTGAGATAATTCACCCTAGCAAGACTTCAAGTTTGCCTGAACACTTGTAAGTTGGGCCAAAGTTGAGGCGCAAGAAGCCTCGTTCTCAAGTAACAAAGCATCCTCCTCCTTTAAAAGGTCAAAATGATGAGAAGCCACTTCTCAATCAAGGTAAAAATATCACTCCAACTTATGCCCCATAGCCTCAACTTGATACCACTCCACTTGAAGCTTCACTACAACCCCCTCAACCTAATGTTGTGCAACCTTCGTTGCCACAAGCTCCATGTCGAAATGATTAATAGTTGATTGAGCGGTCTTATTCCTTCCATATGCTACGTTCAGCAAATCTTCGTTCTTGACTAGTTCATGACGGAGTGAGCTAACTTTATCTTCCCGTTTGGACAACTCATCACGAACCTTCCTCAAAGCTTCTTCAGCCTTGGGGTTAGCAGTCGTTCGGAGTTGCCCCTCTAGTTGAGCAGCCTTCCTATTGGCAGATTCCAGCCATGCAAAAACCTCATATTGCGATTGTAAATAAAGATTAACTGATCATAATAAAAGCACACAAGAATATTGGGGTTTATGTCCTATAGACAATTGTTTTAGGATATAAATATTAATGAATAAATTGTTTATTTAAATCATTTGTTTTAATAAGATATAGTATAACTAAAACTATAGATAAAAGGCATTAATCTTTTATAACAAACGTAATCCCAGGTTTATATAAGTAGTTATAAAGTGTTCATACAAGCCTGAAGTGAGACTGTACTTTATAATAGACCAATAAACTTAAAATCAACCCAAGTCAAGTAATGTGTTACAGGGGTTAACATATTACTGTTAAGACTTGCATGTAATAGTGTTTTCTATCGAAACAGAGAGCTGATCTCACAAGCTTTAGATATGGAGATATCTAGACAGTTACATGGATCTAGATATGGAGTTCATTAGGATTGGGACCCGACTTGAGATAACAACATGGTTAGATTTGTTTGAGTGTCAACTGTTCATCTCATTGGTATTAATAGGTATAAGTAATCCTCAGACTCAAACATTCATTAATTAGTGATTCTTGATTATGGAGTGTGATGCTTTGATTCTGTGCATGCACGATCCACTACAGGGGAGGCCCTGGGGTCTGTGAGAGCAGGGTTGGGTATCACATAAAGTAATTGCAAGATAGTTAATGTCAGATTGAGCATTCGTGGTGAATTGACAGAAATCCTTGCAATGTGATAGAGTTAAGAGTAGAAATGGAGATTTCACTTAACTTACCTTTCAGAGTAAATTAACCTGGACAAGTAAAAACACATTCTTCGTTATATGTAACCTTGACATGTTCCATGGTTATAAGAATTGTTCACAGGATATAGTTGATGAAGGATCGAATTATACTGCACCTAATGCGAAAAGGTAAACGTCAATATTCAACCTAGCTTCTTACTTGCACTGGGGGAATGTCTTAGGTTCTGCCAGTAACAGCCCGCGAAGTCATTCCGTTATATACAAGTTGAAATTAATCAGGATGAATTAATTCCAAAGGATATATACGGCCAGTAGCAATAAGAACCTAATGGGTCGCACATGGAACTTGGAACCAGAGGACGAAATCGTGATTTAGTGGGCCATATAGCATGGGCCGAAATTTGCATTATAATTAGGGATAAATATTTTAATTAATAATTATAATTAGATTATAATTGTGAATTAAATTATAGGATTATCTGATAATATTAATTATAGGTTTTACTGTGATTAAAACTCTAATTAATTATCCCTAACTTAAATTAATAACTAATTGGATTAGAGTTATTATATAAATATATGTAGATATCATTAAGATAATAATAAGTATTTATTTAATTATCTAATTAGCAATTCTATTCCGAATAGGATTCTAATTAATTAATTATCTAATGCAACAAGGGTTGGAGTTTGAGAAGTCTATAAATAGACCCCTCTCCCTATAAATTTCGGCCAACAACACAAATACTGGAGGCTAGGAATTGTTCCGAAATCATCCCGGCTAAATTACTCTCTTCCTTACTCTCTCTTTGATCTTGTGTCGATTCCTTTAGAGGCAATCAATTTAGATTACTATTCATTGGTTGATTACTAATAGCTTTTCTTATCTGTGTTGATTATTGTTCGTGATACATGGATTAAGAGTTGTGGGCACTTCGTTTGCAACTGTAGATAGTTCGTTAGAAAAAGTATTTCATTCTATCCCTCTTTGTATGAAATAACAATTACATATCTTGGAAAAGGGAAATAGATAAAATTTTATAATTCCGCTGTGCCTAGGCTTGTCTATTTTCCTTCATTGGTATCAAAGCCTATGAGAGCCTATGTTAATATGTTATTTCTTATATGAAGATAAAGGGTTTTTCAATCAGATTGAATAGATTTATTGTTAGGTTAATTAATAAATTTGATTTAATTAATTAATCTAAAGATAAATGGAGATTTCAATTATTTGATAATTAAAATTATGATTCTGGAATTAGTTTTAATTTGATTGAAAATATTAAATGGTTAAGATGAGATTAAGATGTTTTATGATTCGGTTAATTAACAAAGAGTTTGTAGAATTAAACGGTTGATTAAAACAAGGTTTGTATATGTGATGTACGTGTTGTATGGATTAAGGGTTTTAACTATTTGAATCGTTAAAAGAGTTGATTAGATTAATCTTTGAAAATTTTGACTTTGTGAACGATTTAAGCGAAACTGTTAGAATCGATTGATTATTGATATATATTTAGAAAAGATTATATATATAAATATAAAATAGTTTTATAAATTAATATATATATATATATATATATATATATTAACAGATAAAGTTTTAATTTGATATAGACGAATTAAGTTAAAAGAGTTTTAATTTAATTTAAACTCAAAAAATATAACTGTAATTCGCACATCAGCTAAAAGCTACTGTGCGAATTGGAACACAGATTTGGGTCCAACTCCTTTAAAAGAGTTGGACTCCAACTCTTATTTAATTTTGGGCGGCAATTGCTACCCTTTGGCAGTAATGCTGCCTAAGGTTACAGATATGATCCACAACGGGGACGAGCCCGGTTTTCATCGACATTTATTTTATGTTTTAATTTTCTGAAAGCTTTGGTCTTTGAGAAAACTAAAATCAATATATATAAAATTAATTAATCCACATGATTTAATCGTTGTCTATTTTAATTTGTATAGATTGAATTAAGTTGTCTAATTAAAGATATTTTGATACAGTTAATTCGACGAACTATTTCATTGATACAAAATTTTAAAATTTTGCAAACTGACTTATGCTTAATAATTATATTTGATATACTAGTTAAACACGTTAAACAGTTTCGGTAAAATAGTTAAACATAATAATTTAATAATCTATCGTCTTAAAAGTTGTGTTTTGGAATTGATTTTGCAAAGTTATTTGATGTTTAATTATTTGTATGTGATACGGTTGAATTAAACATGTTGAATAATTTTGGTAAAATAATTGAACACAAATAATTAATATTTTGTATAGTTATATTTTGAGTGTCTAATTAAATTTATATTTGATATACTTTTAATTAGAATAAAATATAAATGATACAAAATTAATTAAAGGACTAAATTGATAGTAAAATTAATTTAAGGGTTAATTTGATTAACTAAAATATTATATAAACAATTTATGACCAATTAAATTTATTTAATTGAGTCTTTGCATGTTTGGTCTTATGGACATTTTAGACCCCCTCTATAATTGTTATTTAATCTTTTGGTATTTTTGAAATAGGGCATGTGTGTCCTGCCTCTCTTACTCTCTATTGTATTTCTCTTCTCATCCAAATCCCTTCAATTAAGTTGAAGTTTTCTAGAAATTGAATATTGTTGTAATTCAAGGCGCCAAGGAAAAGACAGGGGACTTGAAGAAGAAATATGTAATAGTTAGTATTTTCATAGGGTTGACCTTTTATTCCGTTTCTGGCTCAACAGAATAAACTTAGAAATATGTCCATGATTGCCAATGTAAAATGTATGAGTGTCTGATGTATGCTAATGCAAATCAAGACTAGGTTAGATTATGAGACTTTAAAATAAAATTCCTCACTAATCAAAACTTAAGTCAATAAGCAAGTTATTGAAAATCGGTTGCCCCTCCCTAATATTATAATTCAGCCGGCAGTATCTAGGGACTTAGGGTTGTTGAGAAAACTCAAGCTTGGGTCTTATGAGTAACACCTCAACTATTGAAAATTGTTTTCACGAATATGGGGTAATGACTTGAATTAGATTAGAATAATTGGATGAGTAAACTCATGTTGTTCTAAACTAATGGACAATATGGTTGGGATTGATAGCAATATATATTCGTTACTAATGTTGTTAGTAACCCAATAACCTAGGAATCACATGGTTGATGTGATTGATTGCATGAATCTACCTAATGAATAAAACTAGCTTGTTGAGCTAACTCAAGGTGAAATTTTAGGAGTTAGGATTCTAGCTCACTAAAGAGTTTGTGAAATTATTCGAATTAATATAGAGGGTTATTAATTTGGCAAAATAGTGGGAGCAATTTAAAAACAAGTAAAGTCCTGCACATTTAAATTGTAACATGTTAAAGCAAATGAATAACATTCGTCATTCTATCTCACTCTCAAGTTAAAGTAAATACTCTGAATCATCATATCTAAAATGGATCTATATAATATTTTAACCGATAACAAATTGAATAGTTCAAAATTCACCGACTATTTTGGCAAACTCAAATTTTTTTGAAGTTTCGAAATTGTTGGGTATGTATTAAGATACACTGATACCCACCATCCAAATTGTTTTGAAGTTCGAAAAGATTGGGTATGTATTAAGATACGCCGATGCCCAATGTCCCTGTTGATGATGCTCCTGTCAAGAATATTGATGTTTACCGGAAGCACCAATCAGATGACGAACGTATATGATGCATCATACTTGCAGCTATGGCACTAGAGCTACAAAAGCAACACAAGAACATGGATGCATATTCCATGATTATGCACTTGAAGGACGTGTTTGAGAAACAGACTTTGATGAAGCATAAGTCAGCAGCTTTTGAGAAAGTTTAAAATGCTTCAAGAATGAAGTAAGAAAAACAAACAAGAAAGAATATTATAGTGCTTCGATCAGATCATCATGGAGAATATCTTTCTAATAAAAACCGCCTTATTTACCTTGAACCGAGTATCCACAAAATCCACCAGTTCTATTCCATTTGAATTGTTCATTGGAAAAGAAACCCAGTTTCTCTTCCATGATAATTTAGGGGTGTTCAGAATATGTTAAATGCATAATACCAGATTAAGTTAGACCCTAAATCTGATAAATACTTCTTCATTGGAAGTTCGAAAGAAACAGTAGGATATTACTTCTATCATCCGGATGATAAAAAAGTAATAGTATCCAAACATGCAGTATTTCTAGAGAAAGAGATTCTTCTAGAAACACAAGAAAAAGGCGTGATTGAACTTGAAAAAGTTCAAGAAGAAGGACTGGCTGAAATAGTGGAAGCGATGGTGGAACCCGAATCTGTCTCATAAGATGAGATACTAGTGACACTACTAACTCATAGGTCTGGTCGAGTTCATCAAATCCTAAAGAGATTTGGATTTCTAGTGGGAGCCGATGAAATCCCAAAGAGATTTGGATTTCTAGTGGGAGACGACGAAGAGGTTCACGTGTTAGACGATGAACCTACGACTTATGAGAAGGCTCTTGTAAGCATATACATGTAAGCTATTGGGAGCTCATATGAGCCTTTACATGTAAACTAGTGGGATCTTGGTCGTTTACTTAGTATTATATGTCGATGATATTCTACTAATGCGAACGACGTAGTTATACTGCAATCGGTGAAAATTTTGGTTATCGGATAAAATTCTCCATAATAGAAATAGGAGAAGCAGCTTATATCTTAAGGATTAAGATCTACGGAGATAGATTGAGAAGATTGCTTGATCCCTCCCAGTCTAAATACGTTGACAAAGTGCTCAAAGCATTTTGCACTAGACCTAACATCACTTATGTTTTAAGCATGACAAAGTCGCTTAAAGGTCAATCCGAGTGATGGTCACTGGATTGTTGTCAAGAACATTGTTAAGTACTTAAAATAACTATAGACATGTTCCGAGTATATGGAGATGATAAATTGAAAGTTGGAGACTTTCAGATATAAGTCATCAAACAGATAAAGATGATCTCATAAAATACAAGTTCATTCTCAAAGAGGTACGGTTAGTTGGAATAGTTCCGAGCAGGAAACCGTAGCCGAGCCAAAGATCAAATCAGAGTATATAGTAGTTTCGGAAGCAGCTAAAAGGAAGTTTGGAATGAAAGTTCATAAATGAACGAGGCATGGTACTTAACATTGTTAATGAGATTAACAATAGAGCTATTGCTCTTGCTAAAAGGACCCGCAGTCTCATAATACGTCCAAACACTACCTCAGTCGTTACTATCTCTTCCGAGAGATAACAAGAAGAGTAGATGTAAGAATTAAAAGAGTGCCCACCAAGGAACAATCTTATAGATCCATTTAAAGAATGCCTTAACCCAAGAGGTTCATAATCGTCATACGAACGCTTATGGGAATGTTTTTAGAAACAATTGGCTTTAGTCCAAGTGGGAGAATGTTGGGTTTATGTCATATAGACAATTGTTTTAGGATATAAATATTAATGAATAAATTGCTTATTTAAATCATTTGTTTTAATAAGATATGGTATAACTAAAACTATATATAAAAGGCATTAATCTTTTGTAACAAACGTAATCCCAGGTTTATTTAAGTAGTTATAAAGTGTTCATATAAGCATGAAGTGAGACTATACTTTATAATATACCAATAAACTTAAAATCAACCCAAGTCAAGTAATGTGTTATAGGGGTTGGCATATTACTGTTGAGACTTGCATGTAACAGTGTTTTCTATCGAGACAGAGAGCTGATCTCACAAGCTTTAGATATGGAGATATCTAGACGGTTACATGGATCAGGTGAATGAGTTCATTAGGATTGGGATCCGACTTGAGATAACAGCATGGATAGATTTGTCTGAGTGTCAATTGTTCATCTCATTGGTATTAGTAGGTATAAGTAATCCTCAGACTCAAACATTCATTAATTACTGATTCTGGATTATGGAGTGTGATGCTTTGATTCTGTGCGTGCACGGTCCACTACAGGGGAGGCCCTAGGGCGTGTGAGAGCAGGGTTGGGTATCACATAAAGTAATTGTAGGATAGTTAATGTTAGATTGAGCATTCACCAGTCCTGATAAATGGGAGATATATCCAAATGGCCGCTTGTGGTGAATTGACTGAAATCCTTGCAATGTGATAGAGTTAAGAGTAGAAATGGAGATTTCACTTAACTTATCTTTCGGAGTAAATTCAACCTGGACAAGTAAAAACACACTCTTCGTTATATGTAACCTTGACGTGTTCCATGGTTATAAGAATTGTTCACAGGATATAGTTGATGAAGGATCAAATTATACTGCACCTAATGCGGAAAGGTAAACGTCAGTATTCAACCTGGCTTCTTACTTGCACTGGGGGAATGTCTTAGGTTCTGCCAGTAACAGCCCACAAAGTCATTCCGTTATATACAAGTTGAAATTAATCAGGATGGATTAATTCCAAAGGATATATACGACCAGTAGCATTAAGAACCTAATTGGTGGTCGCACATGGAACTTGGAACCAGAGGAAGAAATTGTGATTTAGTGGGTCATATAACATAGGCTGAAATTTGCATTATAATTAGGGATAAATATTTTAATTAATAATTATAATTAGATTACAATTGTGAATTATATTATAGGATTATCTGATAATATTAATTAGAGGTTTTAATGTGATTATAACTCTAATGAATTATCCCTAACATTAATAACTAATTGGATTAGAATTATTATCTAAATATATTTAGATATCATTAAGATAATAATAAGTATTTATTTAATTATCTAATTAGCAATTCTATTCTGAATAGGATTCTAATTAATTAATTATCTAATGCAACTAGGTTTAGGGTTTGAGAAGTCTATAAATAGACCCCTCTCCTTGTAAATTTCGGCCAACAACACAAATACTGGAGGCTAGGAATTGTTCCGAAATCATCCCGACTAAATTACTCTCTTCCTTACTCTCTCTTTGATCTCGTGTCAATTCCTTTAGAGACAATCAATTTAGATTACTATTCATTGGTTGATTACTAATAGCTTTTCTTTTCTGTGTTGATTATTGTTCGTGATACACGGATTAAGAGTTGTTGGCACTTCGTTTGCAACTGTAGATAGTTCATTAGAAAAGGTATTTCATTCTATCCCTCTTTGTATGAAATAACAATTAACAGATCTTGGAAAAGGGAAATAGATAAAATAGATAAAATTTTATAATTCTGCTGCACCTAGGCTTGTCTATTTTCCTTCAAAGAAAACAAATGAAATAAACAAAGTCGTTAAAACTAACCAAGGCATGCTAGTTGTTATTTAGATCAATCATGACCCCATTAGTGGCCTAGGCAAATAAAGTCCTCTCAGAAAGCACTCTAGCCTATTGAGAAAGATCTCGGGTTATCATAGGAAGACGATTAGGAGGAAAGCACAATTAGGAAAAAAAAATACCAGTAGCAGGATCTTCAACTCCTTGAGAAGACACCCCTAATGAACTGGATACTAGACTGGTGGAGCCAACACTAGGAGAAGAGCAAGATGTTAATCCCTCTAAAAGGGAGGAAGAAGCAGACACGTTCCCTCCTCTCCTAAGAGCTGTAGCCTTCCGCTTCTCTTCAGCAGCAATCCATTTGGAAGCTTAGTGATCTAACATTTTTTTGTGAATAGAAGGAACGTAAGAGCCCGAAAATACAAGAAGGGATAAATAAAAAAGTAGGGTAAAAACATCGGATATAACCTTTCAATAAAGCTTTGTATTCAGATGATCCTTCGAAATGTACATCCCCTTCGGGGGATCGAAGGAAAAATGGGACGTTTTGGTTGATATGGCCCAATAAAGTCTCTTTTGTATAGGACAACTCTAGCTCCACTAAAAAGTCACATATAATCTTCTCATCCTTCGTCAGAGACTTCAATAGAGGCCATTTCGCCTTGTTTACAGGATCATCATTCCATGATGTCCGAAAGGGGAACCCATTATGATACATAACCCCCCCCCCCCCTCACAAACTTCCCACCTTCATTTTTAAGGGCCAAAACCAGTGGGGTTTTAAGTCTTTGTTGCTGGAAGACCTATTCTTCATGAAAAATTTCTGGTTTGAAGGTAATTTTGAAATCCGAAGAGAATCATCAGCCCCCAATCTCATGGAAGGGGTTCATATATGGCGAAAAAGAGATCCTGTTAACTCGATCACCAAATCTTCACACACCTTATTGAGCCAAGAAGGTCCATCCATCCATTTGGAGGCATTTGTGCTAGACAAATGCTAAACTCATTTAGCACATTTATGATACCTGACAAAAAGGGGAGTCTAACACCATTTTCCAGAAAAAAAAATGGTAAAACCCCAAATGGCCTTCTAGAGCCTTAGTTATCATTTGCTCTGGGGTGGGCATAGCAGGCTCGAACTCGAGATATTGTGAAATCAGCTCTGCGAGAGAAACTTCATCTAGAGTTGAAGGTTGTTTATAGTTTTTAGGCTTGTGGATTATAGGTTTCTTGAAATCTGGGTTGGAAGCCTCCTCAACACTAGGTTTCTCCTAACCTATGACAAATAAACAGAAAGGAAATAGTAGAAAAAAGGGGATGAAAATGAACTTATTTGAAAAGATGAACTGGTTGGAAGATGCAAATGCAGAGAAATCTGGGAATTTTGGTAAACACAAAGCAAGAAGAAATGAACAAGAGAAACTCAAGAGCTTTTATAGGATGAAAAAGAAAACGGTAGGAAGATGTTTCGTAGAGACATTAAATGCTCATAAATGGTAAAACAGTTGTTATCCCATTCTTCCCACCAATCACCAAAAGGGAGAGAAATAATACTAGGCCACCTGGATATATGTGCAAGACAACGCTACAAATTCCAAGAAACCTTTCACTCCATGCACAGACAGAAAAAGGATTACACGCGCGCTAAAAGACTGAAGGGGAAACTACCGAAGCAAATATATCAAACAAAAAATACTATCCTTTTAGAGTGAACCTTAAAGAATTTAGAAAAGAAAAGGGGAATATGATATCGAAGGAAATAAACACTAACACGTGGAGCGTTGAGAGCCTTCGGATCAAATAGACTTCCAGGAACCGTTTTCAATAAAGGAAAACCCCTCTGTCTGATAGGTAGAGACCATCCTGAAGATGTCCCTTAGAAGAAGACTCCTCCTGAAGGAATACTTCTCCTAATAAAGGAAGAATTCCTATGAGAAGAAGGAATTGGAACATTATAAATAGACCGAGATAGCAAAACCCTTAAGGTACATTAACATCACTATCTCACAATCAATTCATCACCTTCAACCCTTCCAACCCTTGCTTACTTAGGCATCAGAGTGGGTTTGCTCGCTCTCTGAGTGTCTGTTATATCTTGTAGGTATGCCAAGGAAGGACTCGAAAGAAGCTTCGAAAACAGAGTATAACAATAATAAAGTGTGCCAAAAAAATAACATTAATATCCTTAAAAATAACATTTGATAGTTTTAGGTATTTTCCTTTAGTTTTTAGTTATTTAATAATTTATTTAAAATTAAAAAAAATTGATATAAAATTAAATGGCCCATTTTTAAAAAGGACCACCTGGATCCTCCTCAGAGTCGCCTAGGTCGGCATGGAGCCTCCTAGGATCGCCTAGGCGGTCAAAAATCGGTAAATCGACTCAAACACCTAGGCCGGCTTTTAGAACACTAAACACAATGCAAATTCACAATCCAAGCTTCATCTTTTTATTTTCTTATTTCTTTTCATTCAGCTTCATCTCCAACATCACTTTCAAGAATCAATCCAAACTTCTTGTTGATTTCCAACATCATGTAAGTATTTGTTGATTCTAAGTTAGTTAAAGTAGTTTGAAGTTAATTCTAAGTTAGTTATACGCAATTGAGGCTCACAATTTATGATTTTCCTACGCAATTCGTGAATTGCGAAGTAATTTAACCTGGTTTTCTTCACTTTGCATATTGACAATGCGAACCACCTTGCCTAATTACGAGCTAACTTTTATCATTTGCATTTTATATAATTTGTGACACAATTGCGAAGTAACTCTAGGAATTAGTGCTTCACAATTGACAAAATGCAAACTCAATGTGCCAAAATGTGAAGCTTATTTCTCAACTTATATAAATTGTGACCGAATATGTAAAATTTCGATTCACATTACCTCAAATGCGAACTGTCTCTGTCAAAATGCGAAGATTGAGTGGAGTTTCAGTAAAATTGCACTCAATTTCACTCATTTAAAGCACTCAATTTCACAATTGCGAACTACCTATTATATGTCTTTGTTTAATATGATGTGATTCTTGTAAGAATTTGACAATGAATTTTGCTTCTTTCAGTAGAAGTATGTCCATAGAGTTTGTTATTTGTTTGATCTTGTGGAATGTCCACTGGAAAAAAATTGCAAATTCCATGACATATGTGGGTGGTGAATCAAAGTTGCTCCAGGTTTCAACAAAAATTAAGTTGGAAAAGGAGAATTTACACTTATGTAGGCGTTGATTCAACCTCATTTGACCTATGTATGTCCATGCAAGCAAAAGATAGCCCAAACAAAGATCTTAGCAAAGTAGTGTCTATTATTGATCGCAATGATGTACGATGCTTCCTAGAGTATTGCCGAAAGAATCTGACCTATGTGATCCCACTATTTGTTGAACTGATACTGCAAATAATAGACGCAAAAATACCGCCATGTTGTAATGAATAGAATGTTAAGACGAGTAACCCTTTGTAAGACAATATACGTACAAACCATGTGTCAGATCAATCAAATTGTGATCCATTTTTTGATGGAGTGACACACTCAAATATATGGAATACTTATAACGTTGATTATGACGATATTGGAGACACATTTGTCTTTGAAACACAACCAATTGTTAAAATTGTTCCCGAAACAAATGCATAAGCTGACATTGTCTCATCAAATATCTATGAGACATATGATGAAGACAGAAAAAAGGAGGACTGGATGCACTTGACAGACATGTAATTCAAGAGAAATGTGAATGAAAAGTCTGTAAATCCAACAAGTCTTTGCTTGAAGTTAAATGTACACATAATATATATATATATATATATATATGAGAGGGCTTTTGTGAGAACCCTTTTTTAGGTGAGGACACTTCCTTATGGTGAGAACACTCAAAACTACGTCGTTTTGAGTAGAAAAATTTTAAAAAAAACTCTGCTACAGGAGGGGTTCGAATTATGGGCTCTTCAATTACACTCCACATTGTTTACCACTGAGCCAATTACTTTTCTTGTATATTATGTCGCGCGCTGCTTAACATACCAGTGCCCTTTTAGCTTCTATTGTTTAATATTTGATGCATGCACTTATTAATATCGATTAAATGTGCATAATAATGAATTATTAATAGAAAAAAATAAATGTGCATAATAATGAATTATTAATAGAAAAAAAATCCAAGAACATGCTCTAATTTCTTATTTATTTAATTCCTCTATATTTTTGTAATTTATGTTTTAAAATGTTAAGGACGATGTTCTAAATATTGTTACATATGTTCTAAACTTTATAATTTGTGTTCTAAAAATTAAGATAATGTTTAAAAAAAATAGTAAATATATGGACCATTTGTTTTTGGTTCAAAAAAAAACTCACATTCTAAATAACATAACGTATGTTTTAAAGTTTATAGTTTGTGTTCCAAAAATTAAGTATAATTTTTTTTAAAAATCAGTAGATATCTGGATCGTTTTTTCATTTATTCTATAATATAATTTGTAACTCATGTTCGAAAAAGCATAACACATGTTCTAAAAATATAACGT